>NW_007256048.1:249562-267114 GCF_000164805.1 Carlito syrichta
GGATTACAGGCATGAGCCACCATGCTTGGCCCTATCTATTTTTATCTATATTTTTTTTTCTGAAAGTTTCTAGGGTCAAGAATACATCCATGCATCTTTATTATCATAAGCTTATTTTAAGTTTCTCTATTCATTTATGTGGTTATTATTTGTTTAATGAGATTATAACTTACTTGAGATTAGGAAGTATGCCTTATTCATTCTCGAGTTCCCATCTTAAACTTGCCTTCTTTGCCTGCAGTGAGGACAGTCATGGGCATGCTGAGCTCAGTAGATTCCTGTTGGATGAAACAGAATTGGTACAAGGTGGAAATTTTGACTGCAAGCAACAGAAACCTGCCCAGAGTGATTTAAGCACGACAGGAATTTATTAGAAGGATATAGCTCATAGGCCAATTTCATAACATAGACAGGAACCAGGAGAGATTATGTAACAAAAATACAGCCAAAGCCATGGCCGGTTAAGCTGCCACCACAAGCACCACCCCTGCTGGACACTCAATTTGTTAGATTGATACTGAATGCTTATGTTCACTGCTGGACTGCTGTGTCAACTAGGTTATGCTGCAGTAACAAACAGCCCCAACATCTCAATGTCTTAAAAGACAAAGGTTAGCCGGGCTCAGTGGCTCAGCCTGTAATCCCGCGCTTTGGGATGCTGAGGTGAGTGGATTGCCTGAGCCCACGGGTTCGAGACCAACCTGGGCAACTTGGCGAGACCTCATCTCTACAATAAATCAAAAAAATTAGCCGGGCATGGTAGCGCGTGCCTGTGGTTTCAGCTACTTGGAAGGCTGAGGCGGAAGGATCGCCAGAGCCCAGCAGGTCGCGGCTGCGGTGGCCGGGAGTGGCCACTGCCCTCCAGTCTGGGCGACAGAGTGAGACTCCAACTCAAAAAAAAGACAAAGGTTAACTTCTCACTCCCATTATCTGGTGGGAAGGGTGACTCTGCTTGTCAGAATTGCTCAACATCCCAGGCTGATGGAAACTCCATCTTAACTCATCCTTCCATGATCCCAGAAGCTGGAAAAGGGAAGGACATGAGGACAATTGCACACCAGTCTTAAAGCTTCTTTCTGATGTAACACATGCCACTTCTCCCTCATATTTCACTAACCAAAGCAAGGCATGGATGTGCCTAATTTCTTAGAAGATGGGGAAGTGCAATTCTATTAAGCACTCCAAATGAGAATTTTTATATTTATGATCAGTGTTGATGACTCCACAATCTCCCATACCACCTCCACCATGAGTGGTTTGTTTACTAGCTCTGCAATTTGTGTCATTCACTTAAAATTCAAAATCCTGGCAGGAGTATCCCATCAGGAAGGCACATGCTAGTCAGACATAAGACCACAAACTTGACTAAAAAATCTTTTGCCTTCTTTTTTAGTTGACATCTGTACTGCTGATCAATTAAGACTACTTCCACCAGGGTGATGCATTCTAAAAAAAAGATTTCTAGAGTTGTCTAACCTCTGAACTCTTCAAGGAGATAGTACGAGGTACTCAAATATATTTGTTTTCTAAAAACAGAATAAATTCACTAAGGAATATATCTTATTTTTTCTATGCCCTAGGATTTAGCACTCAATACATGTTAGTCTTACATATTTCCTGAAGTGTTTTTCCACATTAAAAGCAGTTTTTTAAAAAACTGGGGGACAAATACTTGTGGGAAACATTGGATTGGTTTAGTCATTTTTTGTGATTGACATTTTTGTGGTCAACTCTAAGCTAATCAGTGATCCCCATTTCCTGGGGAAAATGAACCCCATAACCCTTGTGTTATATGCTCCACCTTGAGTGTGGGCTGGATTTATTGACTCACTTGTAAAAACAGACAATGACAGAATTGAGAAGATGTCAGTTCTGAGATTAGGTTATAAAAAGACTATGGCTTCATCTTGGGTGCCATCTCTTGCTCTTTTGCTTTGGGGGAAACCAGCTGTCTTATTGAAAACTGTCTACATGACAAGGAACTGAAACCTCCAACTAACAGCCAGCAAGGACCTGAGGCTTACCAAGAGCCATGTGAGTGATCTGCAAGTGGATCTTTCCAAATGAGGCTTGAGATGACAGCAGCCAGGCTGACACCCTGGTAATCTGGAAAATTCTGAAGCAGAGGACCTATCTAAGGTATGCTTAGATTCCTGCCCCACAGAAACATGGATAATAACACCTTTTTGTTATTGTAAAATGCGAAGCTTCAGAATAATTCTTTAGATAAATAGATATTGAGTATATTCTTTCACTCATTCAATAAATATCAAAGAACACTGTGTGACGCCCTTGGGACATTTTAGTGATCACAATAGAACTGACTGCTGCCCTTGTGGACTTAATCAATTTAAACATGTTTCTATGCTGCAGAAATAAACAGAGACTTTAATATGCAAATGTTCATCATGAATCTCGAAGGCAGAGAGAAAGTGTTTAGCGGACCCTAAACTCTTAAACTTATTTTGCTCTGCATTTTATAGGGCTAATGTTTTGTGAAGCACACATTAGAAAATTCCCTATTAGCTAAATGAGTAAATAAGTTAAACTTGTAATTTTAAAGGCCCAAACCCCCCTGCAAAAATTTCAGCATCTGCTCCCCTTTGCTCATTATAGGTTTAATAGCTATTCTTTTCCTAGAGACCCCACGAACACTTTCACTTAATTTATTTAGCAAACACTGACTATCTAGTATGTTGCAAGCACCAAATGGTTGCTTGGATGACAGGGCTGCTGCATTTCTCTTGAAGTATATCTGGAAATTCACTAATTGTTTCATTTTCTGAGTAACGGTTTCCACTACACTATTTGGGCAAAAGAGTAAAGGCAAGAAAGAATGGAATCAGCGAACGTTCATATCAAAGCCTTGTCAAAAGTAGTGATGTGTTTTAAAGCAAAGAATCGTCCTCAAGGAGGGGAGACATAATCCATATTAAAAGAGTGCCTGAAAGTCCGACTGTGTTTAAAATGTTTAAGGAAAGCTTGGAACAAATAAAGCCCTCAAAATTCTTTCAAATTGAAAGGCTTGGTGTGCTTTTCCCTCAACTACTACTACCTTCCACACCAGAGCCTGCTTCAGGGAAGCCATTAGCAGGAGCAGGGCTTTTTTTGTGTTAACTGTCTAACCTTTATCAAGGGTTTCATACTTGGGATGGAAAACAGGGTGAAAGAGATACCTCATCGATGAAACAGACTGAAGTGGTCACCCTGTTTTGTCTTTGGTGCACTGCTTCTGAGGAATTCACACCACGTTCCCAGATTTAATGCAGTATTAAAGTTGGTCCCAGAACCAACTATAATGGTTTGAGTAGCGCTTGGCTGCTCCCCTTGATACCAATAAATCAAAGAGGCAGGAAACTGGTAGAAAGTTTATTTCTGAGTTCGAATCCAGGGAGCAGAGCCTGACTTGAGGTCTTTCTAAAATGGTTCTGCTCATCTTCCAGACTTTTACAGTTCACTTTTATAAGCCCAGAGTTGTTGATACGGATACATTAGCCTCGTGACCAGCAGAACATTGTATAGAACTTGAGTTTCAGTCACATTTATCAAGAGTGACATTTTTCGGTCCAGACTTCCTGGTGCCAGAGATCAGAGGTATCTCATAGCTTTTATCAGTAGGGCCCGGCAGAAGCATTAATCAAGCTTGCCATAGAGTAAAGGGAGTTTACCAGGCCTAAGACATCATGGACTACGCAGAAGTTATTCAAATCACAAAACTTATGCTTACATTGATACAAAAGTTATACAAATCACAAGGCTTAGATTACACTGATACTATGTTATTCAAACTTGTAACCACTCAGAAAAAGGAGTAAATGGAGATTTGCATCTTTCAGTTGACTGGGCCTAGACTACAGGGAAGTCAACGATTCCCTGAAGCTACTCATTGGGAGTGCATAGGAGATAAGGGAAGCACACCTTTTATTAGCTCTCAGGAATATTGTTCAGGAATGTACAGGAGCCCTTGCCATACCCTTCTCTAGGGGCTGTGACAATATGGGCAGACATTAGCGGGTCTCTGTGTCACAATCTCTCAGCTAGATGATGCCCCATTTCTGTCCCTGGAGGGTGTTTGGGGTCTAGTTGAGAGATAAGACAGTGCTGGTGTCAGTAAAGGCAAGAAGAAATGGGATGGATTGAAGATTTAAAAGAAAAATGTGAAGATATAAGATAAGATAAAATATAGGGCAATCTTTATCCTCTTGAAAATAGGCAGATCTTTCTAATTTACCAATCTTAGAAGACTTGACATTCAACTATGAAAAAATTCAAATTATATGATAGCAAAATAAATAAATAAATTTAAAGGGGGAAAACAATAAACCATGAATTACTGCAAAATATATGACCGAGAAAGAGTATTTTAGTATTATAAGTAGTTTGTAAAAAAAAAAAAAAGAGAGAGAAACAAACAAAAAAGAAAAATTGCATAAATAGGAAATTCTCACAAGCAAAGATATAGAAGATAAATAAGGGAAAAAAATTAATTTTAGAAGGGATCAAATAAATATTGACCTTTTATTGAGAGATAATCTCATAAAGTAGATAGTGGCACAGTCTCTAGATTCAGCCAGTCTGAATTGCTGCTTCCTAGTTATGTGACCTTGGGGAAGCCCCTGAAACTCTGGGCCTCAGTTTCTTTATTGGTACAATGAACATCATAGGGTTGCTGTGAGGGTAGGCAAGCTGACATAGGTCATACACTTGGAATAGTGTCTGGCCATCAGGAATGGTATAAACTGCTAATTATTACTTCTCTTATTAAACTGATAAGTATAAAAGATGGTGATAAGCAAATGGTATCAAAGCAGTAGAGACAAAAGCATTCATGTCACAGGTTGGAGGAGTGCCAGTGAGTCCTGTCTTCTTGGAGGGCAATTTAGCATTGTGCATCAAGAAATAAGAAGTCAAGTATATAAAGAAATCGCTGTGACCAGGCTTGGTGACTCAAGTCTGTAATCCCAGCACTTTGGGGGGCCGAGGCAAGAGAATTACCTGAGCCCAGGGGCTTGAGACCAGCCTGGGCAACTTGACGAGACCTCATCTCTACAATATATCAAAAAGTTAGCCAGGCATGGTAGCACATGCCTGTAGTTCTGATTACTTGGAAGGCTGAGACGAAAAGATTGCCCGAGCCCAGCAGGTCGACACTGGTGTAGCTGTGAGCATGCTACCGCACTCCAGTCTGAGTCTCATTCTGTCACCAAGAATGAAAAGAAAAGAAGTTGCTGCGAAGTGTTTTTTTCCCCCAGTGCTGTGTACATTTATTTATCTAATAATGGAAAGAACCCAGATGTTCAACAATAGATTAATTGAGCAAATTATTGAACATTCAGTAGAATTCTATGTAGTACTACAAAGAGTAACCAAAACCACTATAAAAGGCATTTTGGGGACAATTGGAATATGAACTACATATTATTAGATAATATTTGATATTAATGCTTTTTCTTGGTATGATAATGGTCTTATAGTTCCTTGTAGAAGAATACAGAATGCATACTAAAGTGTCATGATGTCTGCAGCTTACTTTCAAATGGTTCAGAAAAAAGAACATATATGCTAATATGTACATAAATATATCAGAGAGAGAGCACGCGCATGCAGATGTTAGTAACAATGAATCTACGTGAAGGGGATGGGGTGTTTATCAACTTATCTGTCAAAAACAATTTCCAAATAAAAAGCTAGAAAAACGCAAGAAAACATTTGAAGGCTGGAAAAAATAATGTATTTCATTAAAGCAGATTACAAATCAGCATATACAGTATGATTCCACTTTTGGTTAAAAAGTTAGATAGCAAGTAGCTGGCATTTACCAGAGTCCTTTTCTGTGCCATACACTGCATTAAGCTGTTAGGTGACACACACTCAGTGAGACAAAATGGCCTCACCCTGGGTATGGCCTCAAGCAGAGGGTTGGAGCCTAGGGAGGGGTCCTGGGGGTGGCCAACCCAAGATGCTCCCTTCCCCTCAGGCTCTGTGCCCGGCATGCAGGTCATGCTGAGGCCATGGGTGAAGTGTCCCCGTGCCTGCTGACCACATCCTGCAGCTATGCACAGTGAATGTTCTCACGTACCCTTCCCGAAGACAGTCAGCCCCCACGCTGGTTCAGAACAGATCGGGCACGCCTGGATCAATGGCCATAGCCTTTGGTTGCATTTCGTTCACCTTTAGTTTATTATAATACTAAAAATCCCACCTCTAGAGAGTATTCACAGCCATTTTGTGTACATGCGATGTATGTGTAAGCATGTTCTCACACTGTGCCTGCGTACTAGAAACTCAACCCTTTCACACTTAACCCCACAATCCGCTCTACGTAAGATGCTAGATAGCTCATGTGCCTTCCCAGTCTGGAGTGACTTTTTTCTATCCAGCTGGCCACTCCTGGGCCATCTTCCCTGTACATTCGCTTCTGAATGAAGCCCATGTATCTTCCATTGTCTCTGGGTCATTTCTTGGGCCTTTTGGACATTAGTGCTTTCCCTTTTGGGGCCTTTGGGGGTTGCGGACTACATAAACACACACACATTGTCTCATGTTGTTATAACCCTATGAAGTTATGAGATATTATGATTGTCATATGATTATGGCAATGTTGTTGATTATACTTAATAGTTATTGATAAGGAGGTAATAGAGATACATGTTCAGTGCTTTAAAGAAGCAGAACAGGCCAAGTTTGGTGGCTCAGCCTATAATCCCAGCACTTTAGGCGGCCAAGGTGAGTGGATTGCCTGAGCCCGTGGGTTCGAGACCAGCCCAGGCAACTTGGTAAGACCTAGTCTCTACAATAAATAAAAAATTAGCCAGGCGTGGTAGCATGCACCTGTAGTTCTGGCTACTTGGAAGACTAAGGCAGAAGGATCACCTGAGCCCAACAGGTCGACGCTGGAGTGGCCGTGAGTGTGCCACTGCACTCCAGCCTGGGTGACAGAGTGAGACTCCAATCAAAAAAAAAAAAAAAAAAAAGCATAACAAAGGGAAGGACCAGTTTTATAGGGCAGGACAGGAGACCTGGGGTAGTTCTTACCAGAGTGGCAACATTTGAGTTGGGCTTTGAAGGATACGTAGGAGTATAACAAGCAAATAATAATAATAGTAGCATTCAAGAGAGAGGGAACAGCGTGAGTAAAGACACACACTACTTTTAAGAAACTATAAGTTGTTTTTGAGGAAATGTGAAGGTGAGTAACCAGAGCAGGATGGCAGCTAATGAGGTTGCACAGAGACCAACACAACTCCATTCTGAGACAATGGAGCTATTTTAGAAAAATGACCCAAGCAGTGGAATAGAGGTAAGTCTGAATGGAAAATGAAACTGGCCCTGGGGACACCAAGTGAGGGCCTCTTGAGAATAGTCCTGATAGGAGGTGATGAGTGGTTTTACCAGGTAAGGACAGTGGGAAGGAAGTGGGGACAGAAGGATAGCTCCTTCCTCTGAAAACCTGTGGCATTACTTTGGTACGCTCCATAATAAATACCTGTCTTGCAATAACATGCATTGCCTAGGTACTCTTACCTTCTTAATTGGTTCTTTGCGTGTCCATACTCATCCCCACACCTGCAGGTCTACTGCTCTGCCTTGTTGACTTTGTTTCACAGGGAACTCCCTTTCAGCTGCTTGGTAGGATAAGCCAGTAGGAGGCACTGGCAGAAGATGGGAGCCTGGTGGAGAGGAGAGCCTGGGTTTTCCTGTCCCTCTCTGTCTGCTTCCGGTTGTTCCTGGCAGCGGCTGGGTCTTATCTTTGTGTCCACATTCTGGAGGCATCCCCTCTCAATACAGAGCTACCTCCCCGTGC
The DNA here is from genome assembly GCF_000164805.1 of Carlito syrichta. Lineage (NCBI taxonomy): Eukaryota > Metazoa > Chordata > Mammalia > Primates > Tarsiidae > Carlito > Carlito syrichta. The sequence continues at coordinate 257,367 of NW_007256048.1, forward strand.
TCAGTCACCACCATGGTTCCAGAGCCTGTCAGGTGGGTTGGCTTTTGTTAATATGTCCTCCTGTGTCCCTCCAGCCTTGGGCTGGCAGAGGCTGCCTGCTATGCCAATTTCCCAGTCGCCTCCTCTCTGTCCATGGAGCACCTCAGCTCTCCCAAGCCCTTGTAACCGATTCTTTCTTTGTATTACGTTCTTTTGGATTAAAACACCTAGAGTGGTTTCTTCTCCCTGGGGGACTCTGATTGACACTCTCCCCATCTACAACAGATGTTCCTAATGAACAGGGACTCTCTCTCCATTTTTAGAATTCCACAGCAGTCACATAGCATTTACTCAAGAAATATCTGATTCCGGGTCTCAGATCCCATCAGTAATTCTCACTGGTTCATCAATGTGGAGTCCAAAAGGAGATGACATGGAGGAAAGGGGGGAGGAGTTCTTACTCCTTCTCCCAGGTGCTTTGCTTGGGCTGTGGTGCAACTTCCACTCATTCACTCATTCATTCAATCAACAAACATGTATTGAGTGTCAAGCACTTTTTCTGGTGCCAGGGATAGAGCTTGTGGAGCTTGCATATTAGTAGAGAGCTTTGGTGCACTTGGAGAACTAAGCCACTGGAGAGATGGGGCTGGTCTATTTTTCCTGGAGTCACTGGCTGGAGTTTCCCCAGCAGAGATTCTGGTTAGGAGATGGTGACTTTCAGGAAGAAGATAACAACAGCATCTTCTTATCATTTTGGGGGCCGATTCTGTGTAAGACACCAATCCATTCACTCCAATAAGCATTTATTCGTTCCTAGCACCATGGGCTAGGTGACAAGATTTACAGCAGTGAGCAACACAAATGAATCCGCACCCTCATGCAAAATACAGTCTAGCTGAAGTGACAGATATTAAGCAGATAACAAGATGAATATCTAATTTAAAACTAGGGCACATGCACCAAAGGAGAAGTAAGTGTGCTGACAGCTAATGGTAGGGGAACTTGACCTAGCCTGGGGTTTTGGTGGTCAGGTCAAACCTCCCCAAGGACATGAGCCTGAGATCCAATGGGTTGTGTGGCAGGAAGTGTCCTGGAGCCATTTCCATTTGCCATCTCGTTTAACCTGCACACCAGAGGGAACAGAGGCCCAAGAAGTGCTCGTCCTAATTTCTTACTACTCTCTGAGTGCTTGTCACCAACAGTCTCAGATTTTAACAGACCAGATTACTTGCAGATAATGAACTTGTAAAGGTCAGCATCTCCTCCAGAGTCTGTCAATTAAATAAACTGACCTCCTATAGAATAACGCTCCTGGTGGAGCAGGAGACTGCGTTTGTCGTAGCCATTATGATTGTTCACAGATATTCCGACTCACTTTCTAGGTAGTTGTTAAGATTGTAGTTTTCTGCTCCTTCAAAGTTAGATGTGGCCACGTGACTGGCTTTAGCCAATGAGATATGAGCAGAAGTCATGCATGTGTGTAGCTGCCAGGTGAAAACCTTAAAAGTCAGCATGGTATTATGTCCTCCACTGCTTTTCCTGCCTCATCAATTTGGGAGGCATTTGTTGAGAGGTTCCTTCCAGTCACTGTGCTCCCTAAATGAATAATATGAGTAGAGTAACCCTACTGACTCACTTCTACGTTGTAACCTAAGCAAGATATATACCTTTGCTGGGTTTGGCCACTGAACTTGGGGACTGTTTGTTACTAAGCATAACCTAGTCTACCTTAACCGATACAGGATTATTTGTATATTTTTCCCCCTTCAGTGTTGGGTGACAAGCTGCTCTCCAATGAAGAAAACCAGGCACATTGCACACATTACATTAATGAACTCTCTTAACCACGATTTGAGACAAGCATTGTTATTCCCATTTTACAGATGGAAGTCAAAGGCAAACATGCAGTGAAGAAGGTGGCAACTGCGTTTTGAACACAGGACAGACTAATTCTAAAGTGCATGTTTTTCTTACTCACTCTGAAGAGTTGCTTGGCTCCTGAGGAAGAAGAGAAAGAGTTTATGGGACTGGGACAAGGGAGAAATGGGCTTTTGCTTGGGAAATGCCTTTTATAGTTTTCATAGACTCTCTGGGCTCTGGTGAAAGTAGGGTAAGTTGGCTCTGAATGAGCATGGCCCTGCCTTCCCCTCCATGGTCAATCTTACAGGTCTACTGTTTTTCGGATTTCAGGAGGTCAGGCACGTTAGGCAACCGTGGTCTCCTGATTGTTTTCAGGGTTAAGTGCAAACTCCTTACAAATGTCCTCAGGGCCTTTCTGCTGTTCTGTGCCTTCCCTTTCAGCCTCATGGCTTCCTTTATTCATCTCTAAGTTCAGCAGCTCGGAACTTCTGCCAGTTCTTCCAACTGACTGAATTTCCCTTTGCTCTGGGACCATGATACATGCTCTTTCTGCTTTTTGCAATATTTTCCAAACTTGGTTGTATCCTATTCGTTCTTAAAGTCTGAACACCCATGTCACTTCTTCAAAGAAGCCATCTTTGCCTCACCCAGTCTGGGTTAGGAACCCTAGTTTGGAACTTCCATGACCCACTCCAGTACTGGGTAAGGGAGTAGGCTTTGGAGTTGGGATATCTGGGTTCAAATTTTACATCCATGACTCCGCAGCTCTTTGTCATTGGACAAATTACTCAACTTTTTTCAGCCTCAGTTTTTTCATCTATAAAGTGGATGATATTGTAGGTAGGTATGTGTAAAGCGTTTAAAACAGTTCCTGGCACAAAGCACATCAGTAAGATTCAGAGATTACAATGATTATCATATTAGTGAACCATGAGGAAATTCTTGGGTGGAATCTGGAGGTCAATGAAACCCAGATATCACATGCCAATTGCATGCAAATGATGTTTATGCACATACGTATAATTTTCTAGGGAGAGAGTTGATAGCCTTACCAGTGTGCCAAAGGATGCATGACCCCTAAGACATGAAGAACCATCCCTGGGAAGACCACACTCACATCAAGATCTGCTCTGAGAGTCCCTGCATGTCATCAGGTGCAACCATATCCCTTGCTCAAAGTGTTGCCTTTCTAAAGTACTTGGACTTGTGTGACCTATCTGCTCTGCAGATGAGGAAGCTGTTATGTTGACATTGTGATTCTCTTTCAAGAGAGAAGTCAGAAGTGGGCACATACGTCCCTTTCTGACTTGGAGTAGACTGAAATTGGGTGGATTCGTTTATAATCTTCTACCCAGTGAGAGAGTCTTCTACTCACAAAGACACTAGCCTTAGCAAAAGGTTCGTTGCTAGGGATTACACATATTGTCTGCGCATTTGGAAAACAACTGGTATTTATATAGGGTTGCTCAGAAATGGTGCAGTGAAACACACGCAGTCTGTTCATTCATGTGTGTCATTGTCAAACTTCCTCTTTTCTGAAACTCATTGTACTTGCCGATCTTATTAACGCCCGTTTTTCAACTAAAAGCTCAACAAGGGCAGGATCCAGAACAGAAGCTGAGTTCCTGGTATTTCCTAACACCAGCACTGTGCCTGACCCGTGATAAAAGTGACCAACACTATTGAGCATTTACAGTGCTAGCCAAATGCTGTCCTAGTCGTCTCACCGAAGACTCATAGTCACTGAAGACTCATACGTTCTGAGGCACATAGAATTATTATCTCCAATTACAGATGAAGAACAGAGAGTTGAAGAACAATTACAGTTACGCTCTGAGAGGCTAAGGAACTTGCTTAAGGTTACAAAGCTAGTAAGAAATGGAGCCAGGTTTCAAATCCAGGTGATAGTGCCTGGTACAATCACACCTGGTAGATGCTCAGAGAACATAAGAAGAACGCAGCACTTGTGAATCCAGCTGAATGAGGTTAGCTTGCATTATGGGTGTTGGGTTAGTTGCTGTATTCACTTTTTGGTTTCTACAACACTGAAGGAAAAAGTATCATATTATTACTTTGATCGACAGGAAGGATTCAGAATAGCGGGCAAAAAGAATTTTATAGCTCTGGTAAAATTCATAGATCTGGTAAAAAAAAACAACTTGTTTATTGTCAAAAGTTCATCAGGGATAGAACTAGAACAAACAAAATTCCTTTTAAAAAACCACCAGAAATCTAGCAAACTAATTATAGCTATTACCTCTACCCTTTCAAACAAGTTTACATACTTATTATATATATATATTCAGTTCTACATAAAGCATTTTGCATAAATGGGATCATACTACATATGCTCTTTTTATTTATTTAAGACATTTTTATGCACTAATATGTTATGAAAATAAAGGCCATCTTCATTATTCTTTGCAGCTGTTTCCCAAAATCCTATGTTAAAACATTACCAAGAGCATCTTGTATACATTTTTATTTATTTATTTTTTTGAGCTGGGATCTCTGTTGCTTAGGCTGGAGTGCAGTGGCACAATCATGGCTCACTGCAGCCTTAACCACCTGGGCTCAGGCAATCCTTCTGCCTCAGTCCCCTGAGTAGCTGGCACTATAGGCACGTACCACCATGCCTGTCAAATTAAAAAAATATATTTTTTTTGTAGAGACTGGATCTCTACACTGTGTTGTCCAGGCTGGTCCCAAACTCCTGGGCTCAAATGATCTTCATACTTCGGCCTCCCAAAGTGCTGGGATTATAGGTGTGAGCCACCACGTCTGACCTCCTGTATACTTTCTAAAAGTTTGCCAAGATTATCTTGGGTAATATCAGAACATAAGACTTCTGGGAAGTCTCAGGAATGCATATTGCCCTTTTGACACATATTGGAAAACTACCTTCCCAAAAGATTGTCCCAACTTATGCCATGATACACATTCATCGGCACTGGTTTTATGCCTCCTTGCTAATCTGATGAGCAAAATAATCCCCAGAAATTTAATTTCTGGTTTTGTTTATTTTTTATCTTTAGTGTATGCTTATTGTCTATTAGCGTTTCTTAGAAGATAACATACAGAGGGGCAAAAAAATGTATACACATTTTAAGAAAGGAAAAAACTGCATTAAAGTTGCAGATGAATACAAGTTACATTTGACTTCTGCAATTACAAGAGGTACTCAAAGTAGTTACCATCAATGTCCACACACTTCTGATTATGGTAAACTAAAAGTAATACATAGGTAGCAGGGGTACCTGCATGATCAATGTGTGTATACCTAACCCTGAATTGTACCCCGCATCTTTACAGTAAAAATTTTTTAAAAAGTAATACATAGATAACACCTCTTATACATTTTTTGGGCACCCCCAGAATATGATTGATTGTTTTTAATAGTTATTTAGGGACAAAAAACCTCCCCCCAACATTACTTATACCACTTAACAAGCAGAGACAGCCAAATAGGGAATCAATACATCAAGAGAGGTATAAACATACAATGAAATATCTTATAGTCACATACACACACACAAAAAGATACTTTGGATGAATATTTAATAGCATGGGGAAATGATTACACTATAAAGTGTGAGATAATTTTTTTTTTGTTTTGAGTTGGAGTCTCACTCTGTCGACCAGACTGGAGTGCAGTGGCAAGCTCCCGGCCATCGCAACCTCGACCTGCTGGGCTCCACCTCAGCATTCCGAGGAGCTGGAACTACAGACGTGTGCTACTGTGACTGACTAATTTTTTATTTATTGTAAAGATGCGGTCTCGCCAAGTTGCCCAGGTAGATCTCGAACCCGCGGTCTCAGGCAATCCATTCGCCTCAGCCTCCCAAAGTGCTGGGATTACAGGCTGAGTCACCGACCCCAGCCTAGATAATTTTTTTAGGGAAATCAGAATGTAAAATAATGTACAAAATAATCCCAACTGTGTTAAAATATATATATTTAGAAGAAAAATAAAAATAAAAGACTAGAAGGAAATACTACAATCAGTTAGCACGTTGGTTATCTCTGTGAGATGGAAATTTGGAGGACTTACATTTTCTTCATTTTTTTTTTCAGACACTGAATTTCCCAATAGGGAAATATTTCCCAATAGGGCCAATATTTAACATTTGATTGAAGAGTTTATTACTATGTGAGTGGGGTCACTCACCCTCAGTTGCTTAACTTCATGAATGATTTACTTTTATAAACTAAATGGGCATGTGCTTTGGTTTAACCATAGTACTAAGGAACATATTCATGAGTACTGGCACTATGTTAGGGGCAAGATCCCTGCTTTTGAGGTACGTGCCATGTGGAAGGGAAGAGAAGACAAGCACACAGCATCCATAGCATAGGAAGAGGAAAGAGCATTGTGGGCAGACATGGCAAAGCCTCCAGAAGGAGGCAGGGAAACGGAGGTGCAAAGAGGTTGAATGAATGACTTCGGGGTACATGAATGGAAAAGCGACAGAGGACTGCAACCCAAGTCCACCTGGTGCTGTGGCTGGAAGTGCATCAACATTCAGCCCTGTGCTTTCAGTCTCTTTTTTCCTATGCCAGAGGCTTTCCCCAGATTTTCTTGCTGCCTGCACCCACTGAGTGGTCATTCCTGAAGCATCATCAGGCACATAGGGAGTAACTGAAGGTATGGGGTGGATGAGATCACCAGAGAAATATGCAGAGACGAGAAAAAGGTCCTGACAAAGGTCCCAGGCTCAGAGATGGGGACATCTTCCCAGGCCTGGGCTGGGTGGAGAGAAGGCTGTACCAGGGAAAACTTGGCAGCTTGGAGCTGTACCTTAGCAGGTGAGAAAGAGTTTGCCAGGTGGGATGGGGGAAGAGTGTCCCAAGCAAATGGAACAGCACTTGCAAAGGCATAGCAGAGGCAAGAGACATGTTGCTTTGGAAAACAGCAAGTGATTTCAGGATGGCTAGAACACAGGGCACATGCCCATGTGTGAGTATGCCTGTGTGTACATGTCTGTGAGTATGTGAATGTATCTGAGTATGTCTGTGAGTGTGAATATGTGTTCTGAAGGCTGGGTGATGAGAGCCTAGAGGGGAAGACAGAGTTCAGATAATTGAAGACCATCTGTCTCTCATAAAAGGTTTAGAACATTATGGAAAGAAAGTCTGGAAACAGAATGAGATAGCCAAAAGCCAGCTAATCAGTATAAACTTTATTTCTCTGAAAGGCAGTGGGGAGAATTTGAATTTTTTGGATAATTTTTAAAGATGGTAAAATGAGAACTGGGCTTCTGGAAGATTCTTGGATTGCACGGTTGAGAGAAAGAAGAGGCAGGAGACCAATTGGTAGGATATTATAACAGTCGAAGTGGAAGGTAGTGAGCATAGGTATTAGGATGGTGGCTACAGGGTGATGGTGAATTTGGGGTTCACAGATATGAGAAACATTGGACAATTCACCAAGTTATCTGAGAAAGTCCATTGGTTGCCCCTAGCCTCAGCTTTATTTAGGTATGATTAAAATTGTATATAGTATATATTTGAGGTGTATAATATGATGTTTTGCTACACTTATACATTGTGAAATGATTACCACAATCAAGTAAATTAGCAGATCCATCACTTCACATAGTAACTTGTGTGTGTGTGTGTGTGTGTGTGTGTTGAGAACACTTGAGATGTACTCTCTAAGTAAATTTCAAGTATACCATGCTGTACACCAGGTCTCTAGAATGAAAGTTTATGCCATTTGACTAATATTATCCTTTCTCTCCATCCCTAGTCCCTGGTAGCCACCATTCTACTCTCTGTTATTATGAGTTCAACTTCACACACACACAAAATTTTTCAAGATAAAAATGAGATCATACAGTATTTGTCCTTCTGGTTTATTTCACTTAGCATAATGTCCTCCAGGTTCATGATGCTATTGCAAATGGCAGAATTTCCTCCTTCTTTTAAGGCTGAATACTATTCCATTGCATATATGCATATATCCCACATTTTCTTTATCCTCTCATCTGTGAATGGACACTTAGGTATGTTTATGCATCTTGGTTATTGTGAGTAATGCTGCAATGAACATGGGATTACAAATATTTGAGACTGATTTTATTTCTCTTGGAAATAGACTCAGAAGTGGGATTGTTGGATCATATGGTAGTTCTCTTTTTATTTTATTTTATTTTTTGAGGAACCACCATACTGTTTTCCATAATGATTGTAGACTTCTCACCATCAGTGTACAAGGGTTCTCTTTTCTCCACATCCTTGCCAACAATGGTTGTTCTGACTTTTTTTTTTTTGAGTTGGAGTCTCACTCTGTCATCCAGGCTGGAGTGCCATGGAACACTCAATGGCTACTCCAGCGTCGACCTGCTAGGCTCCAGTGATTCTTCTGCCTCAGCCTTCCAAGTAGCCGGAACTACAGGTGTGTGCTACCATGTCAGGCTAATTTTTGATTTATTGCAGAGACGAGGTCTCACCAAGTTGCCCGGGCTGGTTTCGAACCCACAGTCTCAGGCAATCCACTTGCCTCGGCCTCCCAAAGTGCTGGGATTACAGGCTGAGCCACTGAGCCTGGACTTGCTCTGACTTTTTGATAACAGCCACTCACAGGTGTGAAGTGATATCTCATTGTGGTTTTGATTTGCATTTCCCTGATGATTAGTGATGCCGAGCATCTCTCCACATACCTGCTGGCTATTGTTAAACATTCAGATCAACAGTTCAAAAGTATGTTCCTCCTTGCTTTCTTCATCAATTTACAAATTTTTACTGAGTGCCTAAGTTGTGCTAGACCTGTGCATGGGAGCCCCTAGCCCAGTGTGGACTACAGACAAGTAACCAGACTGCAGCAACCTGGTTCTAGTAGCAACATGGACCCAGAAATCAGCAATCACAGAAGAGAAAGGGGACCGTGGAAGCACCCAAGCTAGTCTTGGGGAATACTGAGAGAGCTTCTTGTAGGAGGAAACTTTTAACCCGAGAGACACAGCGTGGGGATCTGGAAGTCCCTAGGTGAATAAGATGTGGTTTCTGCCCGGGAGGGTGGGGACAGGCAGGTAAACAATACAATGCCATTTGACACAGAAATGCAGCAAAGTCTTACATATATGCTATGTCTTTCTTTAGTCAAAAAGGAAAAGTCTTATCTGAGCAAATCTGCCCCGGTAAGGTCGAGCTATCTGGAACGATGCCCACCAGGACGGCAAAGTGGTGTATAGACCCTCCCCGCAGCACACTCCGAGGACTGTGAAGGAGGGACTTAGCTAGCGGGGTCTTCTCTGGCTGCTGAAAGGAGCCTAGTTAATGCGTCCTGGTGACAGGTGGCTCATGCCGGAGATTCGGCCTCCAGTGGTGTCCATCGCCCCGGGCCTCCGCTATCCTGGCTTATTCTTTCCATGCTGGAGCACACGCGGGGTGAAAGAGTGCCGCATTACTTGGCGAAGATACCCGGGGGAGGGGGCGGGCGGGTAGAGAGAGGGAGGAAAAACATGCTTCAGCGATGACCGAAAAAATAAGGAGCGTGAAATCCGAGACGCCGGGGCAGAGAGTGATCCTCAGGCCGCCCCTTCGTGAACCGCTGGGGGGGGAGCACACCTCGAGGGGGAGGTCACGTGCCCAACCTACCTCCCTCGGGTTCTGGTCCCAAAGTCTGGAGCCTGAGGGCGGGCACAGCAGCGGCGGGGGGCGGGCAGCGTCCGCGTCCCTACGCTCCCACGGGCTCCCCAGTTCCCGGGCTGCGGCTCCCCACTTCCTGCAGCCTCGGTCTCGGCCGGGGCCGTGTGGAGGGGGCGGGGCCGCACGCGGGGAGGCTTGCTGTGTTTTTAAAGCAAGGTAATTAGCATCCTCCAGCTCCATTGGCTTTCCGCCGGCCCTGCTTTGCATACGCCCGCCCCGCTGGCTGCCCAGGGTCTGCTGGGGTTCGGCTGGGTGTGCA
>NW_007256048.1:267751-268509 GCF_000164805.1 Carlito syrichta
AGGAGAGGTAAGAAGCCCGTGGTGCGAACGCTGGAAGATCTGACGCTGGACTCGGGTTATGGTGGCGCGGCGGACTCGGTGCGCTCCTCCAACTTGTCCCTGTGCTGTTCCGACTCGCACCCGGCGTCCCCGTATGGCGGGAGCTGCTGGCCGCCTCTAGCTGACTCCATGCACAGCCGGCACAACAGCTTTGACACCGTCAACACTGCCCTGGTGGAAGACTCCGAGGGGCTGGACTGCGCCGGCCAGCACTGCTCGCGGCTGCTGCCGGACCTCGACGAGGTCCCCTGGACCCTGCAGGAGCTGGAGGTGCTGCTGCTGCGCTCGCGGGATCCCCGGGTAGGCCCGGCGGCCCCCGGCGGCCTGCCCAAGGACGCGCTGGCCAAGCTGTCGACGCTGGTGAGCCGGGCGCTGGTGCGCATCGCCAGAGAGGCGCAGCGCCTGAGCCTGCGCTTCGCCAAGTGCACCAAGTACGAGATCCAGAGCGCTATGGAGATCGTGCTGTCCTGGGGCCTGGCGGCGCACTGCACGGCGGCGGCGCTGGCCGCACTGTCCCTCTACAACATGAGCAGCGCCGGCGGCGACCGGCTGGGCCGCGGCAAGTCTGCGCGCTGCGGCCTCACCTTCTCCGTGGGCCGCGTGTACCGCTGGATGGTGGACAGCCGCGTGGCGCTGCGCATCCACGAGCACGCCGCCATCTACCTGACGGCCTGCATGGAGAGCCTCTTCCGGGACATCTACGCGCGGGTCGTGGCCTC
>NW_007256048.1:268943-301551 GCF_000164805.1 Carlito syrichta
GGGTCCGGGAGCGCGCGGTTCCGCCCCCGGCGCGGCGCGGCGCGGCGCGGGGCGGCGGGCAAAACGCAGCACCGTTTTGCCGAGCAGATTTGAGATGCTTTGCGCTTAGGACGTATCTTCTGTCGGAGCACTGTTTGTTTTGACCTTGAGGATGCCACATTGCAGGGCGCACGATTTGGCTCCATGGGGACTTGGGAGGAGGCGCGGTCCTCTCTCCGCCGCCGGGTGCTCCTGCTTCTCCCACGCCCTCGGGGGACTCTCGGTGCACGCGGAAGGGGGGGCCTGGCGTCGCACAGGAGGATGGTTGACAGCCGGCTGGGCCTAGAGTCAGTCGGGGAGGGGTGTGCATGGCGAGAGGGCAGAGAGGCAAGACTCGTCGGTCCCAAGTTTTTCCCGGGCAGTTTTTGAGGGGCAGGCAAACAGCGGTGGGGGCTGCACAATGGACAAAGCCCCCAAGTCTCTCTGGAGGGAGCCGTAGCTGTGGCCACTTGGCTGAAGGAGCGCCGCCGGGGACCCGGGCAGGATGGAGGTGGGGTGGGGGCTCTGGAGGGCGTTGTCAGCTTAGAGCGCCGTTTCCAGCAGGTTCTCCCATCCCCTCCCCGCGCCCCCCTGTTTTGGAGGCCTGACCTGGGTGGATCTGAACCCGCAGTTCTGGCGGCGGAGGGGGTGGGGCCGGGGCGCTTGTTTTGGAGAGCTCGCGCCAGCGGTCCTGCCAGTCTGCGAAAGCCGGAGCTAGACACTTCAAAGCTTCTATTTTCCACAGGAAATGGTAGAAGCGTAACCGGAGACTCTAGAAGCGAAATAAAACTTTGTTACATATTCGGCGGTTTGGCCAGAGGTTGCGTGGTTGGAGCTGAAATGCAGTCTTTCTGGGCAGATTTCATTCATGTTGCTGCCTGTCTGTTTCCCGGGGGCCGAAGGAGCAATGCGGCGGGCGGTGCCAAGTGTGTGCATGTGCGTGTGCGTGCGCGTCTGTGCGGGTGTAAGTGTGCCCGCGAGTGTGCGCGGAAACCAGCGAGAGCGCGGGGCGCCCGGCGCGGGCGGAAGCCCTTCGGTACCCGACGCTGCAGCCTTCGGTTCCTTCACCTGGATTTGATCACCGGTGGGGGAGGGGAAGGAGCAAAGCGTGTGTGTGTGTGTGTGTGTGTGTGTGTGTGTGTGTGTGTGTGTGTGTGTGTAGGGGGAATTCCGCGTTGATCTCGAAGACTCTTGGGGATCTCTTTGCCAGAGCCCTTCCCCCTCTGCTGCCAACCAGGGCAAAATCCAAGAGAGGATATCCCTGAGACTGCCCCCCCACACACACACACATTCACACTGACCAAGATGGGGAGAAGGCATCGGGCTTTGCATGTGCTTCTTCAGAATGGGGCGATTCACCTGCAAAACCCAGGAGCTTTGACTGGATTGTTCTTTGTTTGGCGCCCTACCCTCACCAAAAAGCACAGAGGGGCTTAATTTCCTGCACCGGTGCTCCCAGTGTCCTCTGTGACAATCATCCTTTACTCCCTTTGCCCCCCACCCTCCACCACCCCTTAGCCACCTTCTGGGGCTGGAAGCTCCCATTTTTTTCCTCCCTCAGTATTTCCATTGGGAGGAGCAAGCATTCCTTTCAGGAGGCTCTGGGTGGAAATCTGGACACCCTCCTCTGTCTTTCTCATTCTCTTGAAGTTGTGACATTGGGCAAATCACTTTCCTTCTCTGGACCAGGCTTCTGGTCCGTAAAATAGGGGGCTAGATTGTCTCTCCGTGTTAGGTGTTAGTAGCCTCTATATTTTTTCAGTTCAGTTTCACTTTTATGATCCTTAACATCTTTTAAAGACGGTTGTTTGTGTTTATCCTTTTTGGAGGAAGTATAATTTAAGGAAGGAGAAGACCACAGGGTTGGCTTTGGGCAGGGTGAGCGTGTGGCGGTTGGGGTTTGTTTCCATCACAGGCCTTTCCCATACCACAGAGAAACTCCTGAGCTGCAGGGCCCCTCAGCCTCCTCCGGGTATGAGATAGGCTGAAATTTCATTGTGATCTCATTTCTTTTCTCTGGGCTTGTTTAAAATGGCAGCTCATTTGTGTAGAAGAGTTAAGGAACGAGTGATTAATGCTTTAAATATCTGAAACATACATTAAACATCAAACCTATTCCTTATACTATTTTGCCCGCAGCCTTTCTGATCTGCAAGCCTTATTAAGAAGAGCATACCTTACATAATAGATTTCCCCCCTCCTAACTCAATAGCATCCTTTACTTATTCATTTGTGAATTCATTTGTTCATCAATACTTATTGAGTAGTTGCTAAATGCTAGGGACTGAGTAAGAGGTAATAACAGTAAACATGTAGCCAGTACTACTCTGTATATTGACCCATTTGATCCTCAGCGTTCTCTTAAAAGGGTAATAGAAACTGAGGCACAGAGACCTTAAGGATCTTGCTTATTTGAATGCAGACATAATGGCTCCAGAGTCCATACTCTTAACCACTGTCTATATGACTCTTCAGTGACAGGTGAGTTCCAGGACTTCAGGCCATCCTACCTTCCCTTCATTACCTACACAGTTGAACAGAGACCCCTCCATAGTTTGACATTCTTCCTGTCTCAAATTATGTGTCTTTTGTTCCTCCCAAACTGAACTGGGAAGAACTGGATTTTACATATTTTTCTATCCTCTACCAAGCCTAAGAGGAGTCCTAGTACACACAGTTGGAGCTTATTAGATGCTTGTTGAATTCAGCAAGCTATTGTGTGGTATTATACAATGATGTCCTGAAAGAAACTGTTGCTTTTTGAGTTTCTTGAATTATTGTTTCAAGTTTTTCTACCCCGTTGTTGTTTTATTTTTTAAGAGACAGGATCTTCCTATATTGCCCAGGCTGGCTTCAAACCCCTGGGCTCAAGCAGTCCTTCCACCTCAGCTGAGTAGTTGGGACTTCAGGCATGCTCTGGGTCCAAATTTTTCTACCTTGATTGTCACTTCTTACTTCCATCTCTGCCCCTGTCCACCTTTGTAATTGGCTACCGCAAAACTGCCAAGAGTGAGGAATCATGAAACTAGTCACATGGGATTGGACTAAGAAAACAAAAGACAGTTAGCTTTAAGTAAACGAAGGCTTAGTGACTCTCAGTCACACGCGTGGGCTTGTTGTGGGCATAAACTTTGCGGTGATGTGAAAGCCCTTCAGAGTTTTTTTTAAAATTTTTTTTAAACTTTGTGGTGATGTAAAAACCCCTCAAAGCTGGCTTTTTTCTTGTGTTGATTTTCAGCTGCTTTGAAGAGCTGGGGTAACAGCTAAGAGGCCCCATTTATATTTCTGTGAGGTTTTGAAATTTGACTTGATAGATTTTGCTAAAGCCGAATGAGTGGCCAGAAGTGCTTTACCATGCCTTTGTTAATCATTGTACCTCACTCCTTTAGAGCAGGCCAGTGCCTACTCATCCTTGAAGCCTTGGCTCCGAATGATCTTCTCTGGCTTCCTTTGAGGACTTTCTCGAGGCACCCCTTCCCCCACGTGTATTCATCTTTGAATCACCTTCCGTAATCGCCAGCACAGTGCATGGTACTTTGTAGATGCTCAGTCCTGTTTTTTGAATGAATATTACCAGCCCATTCAATCTTAGGCATTTAAAATTTAGCCATCAGTATCTGTATAGGCAGTTGTGAAGGAATGGCTTCTGAAGTTGACCTTCTGGATTTGAATTTCAAGGCTGCCATTTTCTAAGTTGCATGTTTTAGGTATGTTATCTAGCCTGTCTGAGCCCCGGTTTTCCCAGCTGTGAAATGGATGTAAAATTAGGAATATTAAATGAGATTATGTGTCTAAGGGTATTATAGTCTGGTGTCTGACCCATGGTAGGGGCTAAAAATGCTGCTGCTAGTTGTGGTGATGATCCGGGCATGATGGAATCTCTCATTTCTATCACAACCAGATCAATTCATCCCTATATGCTCAGTGCGGATGGATCCAGCAGACCCAAGATTTTAACTGGATCTCCATTTTTAATACTCCCAACACCAAATCACTCAGTGCACCCCCACCCCCTCAGGGATTGACCTCATGGGCACAGCCCATGGCCAAGGCTACAGATAGATCATTTTGGTCAAAGGAAAGTAGCTTGTTTTACTTGCCATATTTTTAAATGTAAAAGGCATCTTCAGTGAGTGTTAGGTTAAAATCTTGGTGGGACCTCCAAAAATGTCAGGCATTAAAATCCCAGTAGGGCCTCCAAAGTGTCCGGTCAGACCTGTCTTGGGAGCGTTTGGGCGGTGTCTGTGATCCAGTGCCGCACAAAAGAGGGAAAGAATCACACAGAAGTTGGATCAGAAAGTATAGTTTATTTTAAAAGTAAATTAGAGATAGGAGTTTCACCTCCCCAAGGTACGGGAGGGGTCCAAAGCTGGAAAACATGGCAGCCATGGCTCAAAGAGTCACATGGACACACCAGATTTTAACAAAGCAATGGCTAGAAAGTAAATTAGAGATGGTGGAGGAGATTCACTTCCCCAAGGCAGAGGAGGGGGCCACAGCTTAGAAAAACATGGCCAGGCTATAGCTCAAAGAACACAGGGGCTAGTGCTTAACAAGACAATGGCGACTGCTGTTTGAAGTTGAATTCCTTTTAAATCTTTCCTTTGATGGGGTAGAGGTTGTTAAGGTGATTGAGTGGTGGTCTCTTCCATGTCATCACGAAGGGGACAGGTAAGCACAGGTACTGATGTCAGGTAGTGGGTAGCAGGCAGATCGGTGAGTTAGTTACGTGGTTGCTGCTGATTAGGTTAACTTGTTTACAAAACAAGCTGGGGAGGGGATTGTAAAACAATGATCAATAGCTACTTCTGAGAAACCGGTTCTGTCCTTGGCTAGTGATTAGAGGGTAAATTAAATTGAACTGCTAGAAAAACATGACCAAGCTAAGCAGTGTTTAAGTGGCAGCTCATAGGTGATATTGACTCCATATTACATCCTTTCAGTGAGGGGGCACCAGGAAACTTTCTGGGTGGTCACTTCTGTGGATGGGGTGTGGCTTCTGAGGTTTATGCATTTATCAAAACTCATCCATAAAACCTACGATTTGTGCATTTCACCGCATCACAAATTATGCTTCAGTTAAAAAAGCCATACAAAAAAAGCCATAGGCATCCTTGAATAAAACTTGCTTTTTTTTTTGAGTTGGAGTCTCACTCTGTCGCCCAGACTGGAGTGAGGTGGCCACTCCCGGCCACCGCAGCCTCAACCTGCTGGGCTCCGGCGATCCTTCCGCCTCAGCCTTCCAAGTAGCCGGAATTACAGGCATGCGCTACTATGCCCAGCTGATTTTTTTTTTTTTTTTGATTTATTGTAGAGATGAGGTCTCGCTGCCCAGGCGGGTCTCGAACCCGTGGGCTCAGGCAATCCACTCACCTCAGCCTCCCAATGGCGCGGGATTACAGACTGAGCCACCGAGCCTGGCAAAATTTGCTTTAAGTGTGGAAAGAATGTGAAGGGAAGACTGGAAGAGGCAGTATGGTGTGATGAAAGAGGAAGGGAGAAAGACCTTGCTTACGCCTTAGATCCACCCTCGATTTTGGTTCCGCCACTTTCTAGCAAGTGACTAATTTTTGCTGAACTTGGTTTTCTCATTGGTACAGTGAGGTTTCCAAAAAATAAAAAAGACACAGAAAGGAAGCAAACTCAAACCTACCACATAGTGATTGCAAGGATCAGGTCAGAGACAGTGTGTGAAAGCACTTGCCACGTAGTAGGCGCTCGATAATAATGGCTTCCTTGAAAGCCAGATTATTCGGGTTGGTGACAATAATAATACTTTGAGGATTTTGAATAGTCTCATTCGTTTCAGGGATCCTCAGTCACTTTATAAACATTAATTAACGTGAGCCCATGCCTTGCCTCACCAGCACTGGCTTTCGGGACTTTTGCTTTTCTGTTGCCTCTGTGCTAAATGCCTGCTCAGCGGTTTTCCTGTCCCCAAGCAGGCCATGCTGTACCTTGGTGTAGCATTGCTGTGCTGGATCCAAAATGTCACAGAAGAAACCCAGCTTCTTAAGAGGCACAACAAAAGCTGTCTCAAGAGCCAGCCATCACAGTGTCTGTGTTCACAGAGCACATTTTTAATTAACTGACTCAATGTAAATTAAAGCTTGGAATTTGGGTCAGTAGAGGGTTATTTGGTTTTCTATGCACACTTGCCGGTTTAATGTGGGGGTATTTGCAAGTTGGGTGTTTCCTGCAACATAAAATAACAACAACAACAAAATGAAACAATGAGGTACTAGCCTGGAACCCTGGGGTCAAGGGTGGGGTGCTGATGGCCTGTGACTAGGGTGAAGCACTCTTATTCTGAATCTTATTATTTGTGACCTTGAGCCAGGCACCAAGCTCACCTATGGTCAGATTATTATCTACTGAGAGGTAAATATAAAATAGTAATTTACTCAATGGAGTCAGACACACATGTGAGTTGCAATTTGTAAAATGGATATTGTAATAATAATAGCTACACTTATGTAGCTTACTATATGGCAAGCACTGTTTTAAGAGCTTTACACGTTATAATAGTTATGTTTTCGTCAGCTGTTATAAGAGACAATGTCCAACTCTTAATAGCTTGACACAGTAAAAGAACATTTCTTACTCCTTGAAACTCTGATGGAATAGGCTAAACCTGGAAGGGACAGAGGTTACTTGCACCCATAACGTCTTTGACCAGATGTGTCATTGGCTCTCTGGCCATCAAATATCTGTGTGCATCCTTCTTTTTACGCATAAAACACATTCTCTTTTCCCTAAGGAAGGAGCCCACGTTTCTATGTGATCACTGGTTCCAATTTAAAGTTCCGAATCTCTGGGTGATGCTCAATCCCATCCATTGGGCTGAATGTGGCTCCTCATGGTCCAGGGATTCATGAGCTAAAAGTGATATAATATCTGCCACTCCGCATCCGTATCGCCTATAGGAGCAGGGCGGGATAACCACAATAAAACTCCCATTTGGAAAAGGTCATAGTGGAAGGCCCACAGTAGCTCTGGTCCTTAGTAGTTATGAAATCTTGCCAGGCAGGTGGGTGTGGTTGTATCCTGACAGTGGGTGAAGGTCCTGGATTAGGCCCTGAATCTTCTCTCTGGGCCTATTTACTGGTTCTTTGTTCTCCACAATCTCAGCTCTGCCAGTGTGAGAATCTTATTTGTTCATTATCCTCTGTGACCACATTTGATGTGAGTTTTGGGGAGTATGGCTCTAAATATTTTATAACCTAGTCCTTGCCCTTGAACTTTTAGGGGCCCAAGGATTGTTTCAATGCTGTAACAGTGAAAGACTTTTAACATCAAAGTTTACAGATTTTGCCCATGCAGTTCCCTCAACAACTTAGTAGAAGTTTCTTCTGTGATGTCTATTGTTCCAGTAGCCACACCAGAAGTTTTTTTCTAGACCTAATTCCCAAGCCTGAATTATTTCTTTACTTCCTTATCCCTGTACCTCTGTTTCTCACTGTGTAATGCCAGGTACCTTGAGCTGTTCATGCTTAGGCAGAAAGTTTATATTCTTTTTTTTTTTGAGTTGGAGTCTCACTCTGTCGCCCAGACTGGAGTACAGTGGCCGCTCCCGGCCACCGCAGCCTCGACCTGCTGGGCTCCGGCGATCCTTCCGCCTCAGCCTTCCGAGTAGCCAGAATTACAGGCGTGCGATACCACGCCCGGCTAATTTTTTGATTTTATTGTAGAGATGAGGTCTCGCTGTCCAGGTGGGTCTTGAACCCGCAGGCTCAGGCAATCCACTCATCTCAGCCTTCCAAAGGCGCGGGATGACAGGCTGAGCCACCGAGCCCGGCTAGTTTATATTCTTAATATGAGGTTTATTTCAGTTAAAAGTCTTCTTAATCTTTTCTCTTACTGTTTGGGGTCTGGAAAAAATAGTCTTGTTCTTAACTCTCCATTATTCTTTTCTAAATTTTCTTGCAAATTGAGTATTTTATCCCTGAATTTCTTTTTTCCCCCAATACCTTACTAATCTCAACCAAGGAACAATTAGCAAACTGTATTACCATTATTTTTTCCAATCTCTTTCTCTAGATCTTATAGGCTCAGAAGGCATGAATTCTGACTGCTAAGTTATCATAGATGACAGTTTAACCAGACATTTTACCACTGTATTATATGGTTCTCCAGTTTTCCAGCCTCTAACACAACCTGCTACCTAAATTCTAAGCCAACAGTACATGTGTTAAGCACCCCACTTCTGGAACTAAGTTCTGTGTTAGTTAGGGTAATGCTATAGTGCAGGGATTCCCCAACCCCCAGGCCATGGACCCGTACTGGTCCGTGGCCTGTTAGGAGCCGGACCATACAGCAGGAGGTGAGTGGTGGGAGACTGAAGGAAGCTTCATCTGTATTTACTGCTGTTCCCCATCACTTGCATTACCACCTGAGTTTCTGTCAGATCAGTTGCAGCGTTAATTTCTCATAGGAGCACAGACTCTATTATGAACTGCACTTTTGAGGGATCTAGGTTGCACGCTCCTTGTGAGAGTCTCATGCCTGATGATCTTAGGTGGAGCTGAAGCAGTGATACTAGTGCCAGGGAGCAGCTGCAAATACAGATTAACATTAGCAGTGAGGTTTGACTTCACAGAGACCATAATAAATCAATTGCTTGCAGACTCATATCAAAACCCTGTCAGTGAGTGGCCGTGAGTTGCTATACTTCAATTGTACAGTTGCATCTGGTGGCAGGCTTTAAGTCAGAATCTGGCACTTTTAGTCCATGCATGGCTCGCCCATTATTTTCTGTACCACTTTTGTCCATGCCTCGTTTTTAATGGTGAGTTGCATAATTATTTCATTATAGATTACAGTGTAACAATCCCAGAAATAAAGTACACAATAAAATGCTGGAATCATCCCCAAACCATCCCCCTCTTTCCACCAGTCCATGGAAAAATGGTCTTCCATGAAACTGGTCCCTGTTGCAAAAAAGGTTGGGGACCACTGCTATAGTGGATGCATCAGATAAACCCTCACATCTTAGTGGCTGAACACAATAAAAATTGTTTCCTCATTCGTGTAGAGTTCAATTGATGGCAGAGGGGAAAGACAGTCTGTGGAAGTTGATGGAAGCTCTTTTGGACACATGACTCCCAGAAACTTCTCTGATTGAGGATGACAGACAGTGAGGAGGATTGTGTGGAAGGTTTTTATGGGACAGTCCTGGATGTGGGTATGTCAATTTCTTCCACATTCCAATGACCAGAACTCAGTTATATAGCCTCAACTAGGTACAAGGGGGCTGGGAATTCTGGTCTCTGGCAGGGCAACCACCCACGACCACAATTCTGCATTATCAGAGGGATATACATGTTTGATAGAGAGCTAGCCCTCTCAACAAACTTAGGAAACAGATGCTGTTTTTGTCCCCATTTGTAGATTAGAAAGTTGAGGAACAGAAAGTATAATGAATTTCCTTAAGGTGACATAGTTTGCAAGTGGCTGGGCCACATTTGAATAAGGCCGGCTCTGGACTGCCTCACAGCATGCTTGTGAGGATTAAAATGACAAAATGGATGTGAAATGTTTATCCCAGTATCTCCTTCATAGTATGCACTTAATAACTGTTATCTTTTATCTTTATTATTATTGATAGTATCATCCTATGCTGAAAGTGAAATGGATGAACAGAGACTAGGTGCAAAACTCTCAGGCAAAGGTAAAATATGAATCCACAAGAGTGGGAAAATTGTGTTGTGCGCTTGTCTTCTTCCCCTCTGTCACCCCCTGGATTTTATCCACAAGGTAACTATCAGTTGCTGAGCCAGGTACTATGTTTGGCCTTTCACACATATTACTTCGTTTAATTGGCATGCTCTTCTTGTGCAATAGTGTTTCTTAACCCCATTTTACTGGGGAGGAAACTGAAGCTCAGAATAATTCAGCAACTGGTTCAAGATGCCACAGCCACTAAGTGGTGGAGTTGGGCTCCTGAGCCTGCACTCTGAACCGCTACAGCCTAGTGGTAAAATCTGGACCCGAGAGCCTCTAAGAAGAGCCCAGAGACCTCCAGTGCAGCCCAAAGGGTGTGTGGGGTGGAGGGTGGGACTTGTCCCGTGCTGGTGGTGTGGTTGATGAGTGTCCTTGTGTATATTATGTGGTCGCAGGCCCTTTTTTTTTTTTTTTTTTAGTTAGAGTCTCACTCCTTCACCCAGGCTGGAGTGCAGTGGCACGCTCACAGACACCCCAGCGTTGACCTGCTGGGCTCTGGCAATCCTCCTGCCTCAGCCTTCCAAGTAGCCAGAACTACAGGCGCACTACCATGCCCGGCTAATTTTGTTTAAATTTATTGCAGAGATGAGGTCTCGCCAAGTTGCCCGGGCTGGTCTCGAACCCACAGACTCAGGCAGTCCACCCGCCTCGGCCTCCCAAAGTGCTGGGATTACAGACTGAGCCACCGGAGCCCGACCCGCAGACCTTTTTTTTAGGCCCCTCCAACTTTCCCCTGTCTGACTGCCCTGTGAGTCACGCCCAGCCATCCATCAGATCACAGTGTAGCCTCCTCAACCAAGGCCCGGGGGCAGTGGCTGGCTTTATAGCCTCTAGGGGACAGCTCTGTCCATACCCTGCCTTGCTGGGCAGGTGCAGTGTCACAAGGAGCACAGATCCTCTCACCAGTAGAGCTGAATGCAGAGCACTGTGGCATAGTGGAGAAATTATTCCAGTTCTGCCGTGGTAGAGACAACCTGGTCCTCCCTGAGAATCTCAGAGCTGGGGTTTTTCCAGACTCTGGAGTCAGGTGGATCAAAATTCGAATTCTGGCTCCATCACCTATGAGCAGGGAGATCTTGGGCAAGTCCTTTAATCTTTCAGGATCTCAATTTCCTCATCGTTGAATAAGGATGATGGCAGTACTTCCTCAAAGAGGAGGGGTTGTTGGGAGGGTACAGTGGGCTAATTCGTGTCCTTAGAATACTATTGGACACCTTATAAATACTCAATGTCTGTTACCAGTTATCATCATTAGTAAGTGCTTAAGCAATGCCCAACCTTCTTACTTAAAGATCTGCTCGCTGGACCCTGCCTCATTTGCTGGGCGACTGAAAGGCTTTCAATAGTCTGTCAGGAACCTGACTTCTGGACTTTGTCCACTGCTTAGCTGCGTGATATTAGACAAGTTAACTAACCTCTCTGTGACTCAGTCTTTCCCTTTGTTAAATGAGAATGATAATGGAGCGTAATTCTTAGGGTTGTTTGAAAGCGCCTGACATGTAGAAACTGCTTAATAAACGTTGGCTGTTGTTGGATTTTATTATGTTCATTAGGGCTATTTCTACAGGCTCTGTGTTAGATGTTAAGCAACATGGTCCCCGCCCTCACGGAGCTCGCAGGCCTGTGTTGGATTAAATTTATTCATCAAATAATCATGCAGGTGTAAATTTACAACTGTGCAGGCACCAGGAGATACACAGGGCTGTAAGTCTAGGGCTCTCGATGTGGTTGGGAGAAAGTGAGGCTTGAAAGAGGCTGTAGTATCTGGTGGAAAAGGTAGAAAGAGCACTCCTTGAATGCAGGGTACATGTGCAAAGGGCCTGTGGCAGAGGGGAGCATGATGAGAAGGTGGGATGGTAAGGGTGGCTGGGTGAGAGAGGGTAGTGAGGGGAGCCTGGTGCAGGTTAGAGCAAGCTTCTGTTTTCCAGAGGGTTCTGGAGAGCCGTCAAAAGCTTTTAAGGAGGGAGATGCTGTGAACAGTGCGTTCCAAAAAGCTCACATTGGCTGTAGTTCAGAGAGCAGACTAGAAAGGAAAAGTGAATGTAAGAAGGATGTTTTAGGGTTGTTATCACCCCCATCTCACCCAGGAGTAGTCTGAGGCTCCGAGACATTAAGTTACTTGCCCATAGTTGCCGAGACAATAAATAGCAGAGAACTCAAGTTTTTAGAAAAGCAGAATTCAAGCTGAGGAACTTCAAATTTTACCTTCCTCCCACCATATTAGACCTCATCCCGAGGGAGCATTTGGTTCAACGCTCACATTTTACAGATGAGGGGACTGAGGCCCAAAGTGGGAGTCACTGTATCCCAGGTCACACAGTAGAGCTGGAACCAGCATCCCAGGCTTCTGGATTCTCAGCCCCTCTCTCATGATGAGTTGTCTCCTCTCCGCCAGGTCACTCCTGGGAAGCATGGCGGAATGAGCGCTCGTGTTGTCGACAGCAGAAAGGAGCTTGATTTACGATCTGACTGAAATATCTCCGGCTTTACTATCCATCTCACAGCAGAATAAACACTATTCTGGAAGCATGCGGAGTCCCCGTTAGATTGTGACTGAGGCAATGAAAGCAATTACTGGGAAGATCAGGTGTGCTAAATGCAGAATCAAATTAACAGTTCCCCAGTGCGTTCACATCTGAAAGCAGAGCAGAGGGGTGGCTCTGAGAAGGGGTGAGTGGAATCTTAACAAAAACAGCGCCTGCCTCGGGGGTTGAGGTTGCACGGATTAACTGATTGTCTTCGGGTGGCATGTGTCATTGTTTCTTCCTAATCCCAGCTCAGGGTACCACCCAGGGTGTCATGATGTGCACAAGAAACATGCAGACATAAATTGCCTCTTTTCTTTCTCTTGATGCCTCAGCCTCTCAAGTACCGGGGGAGCCGGCCAGGCCTTTCCCTCCGTTGGTCTCCCCGCCAGCCCCTCTCGGCCTCTTCCTTGCTGCCTTTGAGGTTGGGGGGTTCATGCGGGAGCAGAGCCGCGCTTGCTTCCTGCCCTCATGGAGTTTGCGGGCCTGAGGTGGTTCGGTGTATTCACAGTCATGTAGATGTCAGCTGCACCATGATGACTGCTCTCAGGAGAGGTCCGTGGCTGTGAGTGTTTGATGGGGACAGGGGCTTCTCAGACTGCAGGATGAGGTCCAGGGCGATGCCTGGGAGGAGGGGAGCTGGCCCTCGCTTGTGCTTCCAGGGAGCACCTTGGCTGCAGCACCGGAACACCAGGCATTCGGGGGTGGGGAGGCTTCTGTCAGCCTCCTCCACCTGGTCCTGGTGGGGGCACAGGCCGTGGGGAACCTGCAAGGGTGGGGTGGCAAGGGCGTGATGTCCGGAGGTGACTGGGATCCTCCTTCCTGGCCTGGAGCCTTCATGTCAAGCAGGGAGAGGAGAATGGGAATGTCATCCCCAGGTCAGCGCCTCTGGGTCCCCTCTCTTTGAAGTTCACCAGCTGTCCTCCTGCCTCTGACATTCTGCAGCTGGCATGTTGGGGCTGGATGATAAGTCTCTTGGGTGCCTCTTGTTCAGCTCGCTACGGCAGGCATGAGGGAGAGGAGAGCCACAGGCCCTGTTTCAAGGGGCAGTGTGGGGCCAGGGGGGGGCCCTCTCCTCTCCACTCCTACTTCTCCCATCTGGGCCCTCTGCTGTGCCCACTCGGCTGCTGCTCTGAGTTTTCTCTTCTCCCAGCATGAGAGCCGTGGATTGAAGAAGCTGGTGACTTTTCAGCCTCTTAGGGCCTTACAAAGTAGAGCCTCGAGGGGCAGCTGGGAGCCTGTGAGGGCAGGAAGGAGCCTGAATCCCCCAGTGATGATGATAGTACTTTAGACCTCTCCCAGCTCAGGCTTGAAAGGGTGGACTCATGCTGTGTGGCCTCACACTTCTGACTTCTTTCATACAAGTTCCCTTGTATGGGGAGCAGAAATAACGATCATACCAGGTTTTGGAGTTGAAAAAGTTCCAAGTGTCACGTGAGGCAATTCTTTGGAAAACTGCAAAGCCCGGCACATATGCCAAGGCTAACATGTGGCTGGACATGGTGGCTCACTCCTGTAATCCCAGCACTTTGGGAGGCCAAGGTGGGAGGACTGCTTGAGCCCAGGAGTTTGAGACCAACCCGGGCAACATAGTGAGTCCCCATCTCTAAAAAAAAAAATGAAAAAAATTTGATGGACGTGGTAAGGTGCACCTGCTTAGGAGCCGGAGGTAGAAGGACTGCCTGAATCCAGCAGGTTGAGGCTGTGGTAGGTGTGCCACTGCACTTCAGCCTGAGTGACAGAGTGAGACCCCAAACTCAAAAAAAAAAAAGGCAATGGAGAACATCATCCACTCTATGAGAGAGGTATCTCTGTTTTACTGATGGGGAAATCCAAGGACAGAGAGGTGGAGCCACTTGCTTGAAGACCCACAGTTAGTAAGTTACAGAGCGGGGACTCAGCCCTTTGTTCCTGGCCCCCACCCCATGCCCCCTTCCTAACCACCATTCCGTAATGAGGGGTTATGGGATATGCTAGAGAAATTGCTCGTGACCAAGGAGAAGTATTTAACCCAGGCATCAAGGTTGGATGACATCATCCCTATTAGGAGCGGAGAGGTGAGGCAGGTGGCCCCAGACCACGTGGATAGTAGCAGCAGAGCTGGGACTTGAACCCAGCTGTCCGGCCCCAAAGTCTGAGCATACATAAGGGTGGGAGAGGAAGGTGCGACCCCCAGGCCATGCCGTGTTGCCACCTGTGGCAAAGCCCTGCTCTCCTGCTCACCTTGCTCTCCTACTCGCCCTGCTGGGGTTGGGCTACAGATTTATTGCCCTTGAGCTTCCCAGTAGCCTGTGCAAAAGGAGAAATCGTGAACAGGCACACAATTATAGTATGGGGTAAGAAAGAAAGAGACTAGCCATGACCTATCCTTAAGCCAGAAAGAAATGTTTCCACAGGAGACTAGAAGCAGTTGCTAAATTGCATTTAGCGACCCCACATTTCAGCCCGTGGCTGTTAAGGAAGAATCCACAGAGCTGCTTCTCAATCTACAAAGCATCTCCCCCCATCTCCTCCAACACCCCTGCTCCCTGTTGCCTTTGCCCGTGCCCTTGCTTCTTATGGAATGCTCAGTTGTGATATGTGAGTAAACAGAAGGCCCCTGGGTGCCGAGGCCGCGTATCACTCTCCCTCCTGTGTTCTGGAGGAATGTCTTGGGGTTAGAAGCTGGCCTGGAAGCTTATGTCTACGTCATATGGTCTCCAGAGATGGGGTGTGAGTCCAGATACTCCTCTGGGACAGTCACCGGCAAGTCGGGTGGGAGGTTAGGAAGGCAGGAGAGAGCCGGTTGCATTTAGAGACCCCATATTTCAGGACCTGGGCTTGGGAGAGATGCACTAGTGTGGACAGTGCTCTAGGGTTTAAGGCCAGAAGAGGGCATGCAGCCCACTCTAGGCCAAGCCATGTGATCTCAGGCAAGTGATTCTAACCTCTCTGGACTTATTTGTTCATCTGAAAAATGGAGATGATAAATACACCTGCCTCCTAGGATTGTTTTGAGGCTCACAGGAATTGAGGTAAAAGTGCTCTCTAAACTATAAAATAATTATACACTTCATCATTTATTCAACAAGTGTTTATTGAGAGCCTATGGACCAGGCATGGCTCTAGATATCTGGCATCCATTAGTCCATAAAACAAAAATCACTGCTTTCACAGGACTTACATTCTAGTCAGAAGAGACCCTCAATAATAAGCATGCTATCTAGTAAATGTGTCAGAAGAAAAAAATCAAATCAGAATAAGGGGAATTGGGAGAGATGAAGTGGATGTAATACAGTGTGGTCAGGGTGGCCTCACCATGAAGGTGAGGTGTAGAGAGGTGAAGGAATTGGTCATGTCGGTTTTTGGGGGAAAAGTGTTCCAGGTAGACAGAACAACCAGTGCAAAGGCTCTGAGGCAGGAATGGCTAAGAAACCATTGTGGTGGAGCAGTGTAAGTGAGCCAGGAGGGGTGAGAGATGAAAGCAGAGACTGAGCTAGGTTGGGTAGGTCCTCATAGGGTGCTGTAGATTCGCGCTTCTATTCTCAGTGAACTGGGAAGCCACTGGAGGGTTTTGAGTAAGTATTGGCAGTCTGGTCGAAAATAGACTTCAGAGGAGTAGGGGCACAGGCAGGGTGACCAGTGTGTGGAGGCTCTTATGATAACCAGGTGGGAGAGGATGGTGACCAGGCCAGGGTTCTGGCAATGGAGGTGAGCTGGGAGGTGGCTGGTTTCATGACTGTGGAGTCAACATGACTGTGGAGTCAACATGACTGTGTTGATGGCGTTAGGTGTGGGGTGTGAGGGAGCGAGAGGAGTCAAGAATGACTCAAGGGGCTTGGGACTGAGTAGCTGGAGGGGGACAGGAGAAACTCCGGGAAGGGCAGGTCTAGAGATGATGGGAAGACAGGAGTTCAGCTGGGGACAGACTGCATTGGCGATGCCTTTTGGACTTCTAGAAGGAGATATCAGTCAGGCAGTTGGCTGATCACTGGCTGGTGTTTGGGAGAGACGATGGTTTGGAGGTGTAAATTTGGGTGTCAGGATCATGTGGATGGTTTTTTAAGCCATGAGATCGGGCCGGTTACCAAGGGAGTGAATGTAGAAGAAACAAGGTGACCAAGGACTGGGCCCTTCCTTGGGCCAGACAGAAGAGAAGGAACCAGCAGGGAAGTAAGAAGGAGCAGCCAGTGAGAAGGAGAATCAGGAATGTCTTAAACGTCAACAGAAGACAGTGTGTCTTGGAAGAAGAAGTGACCCACTGTGTCGGGTGGCATTTGGGGCCGTCACTCCCACTGCACCCTCAAGCCAGCAACATTTCTGCCTGCAACCCCTGGGGATGGATTCAGGCCCGGTGGAGAAGCACATCGATGTGCTTTATGGGAACTGTGGTTAACGTGGGCCAGTTGCATTTTGTGATGTTTCCTCAAGGCGATGGCTAGGAAATGTCCCCAGCATGCCACCTATGAATTGGGGAGGTTAGTTCAAATCAGTGACTTCAGTCTGGCTTCTCCCAAGTCTTAGGGTTCCGTAAAGCGCCTGGAGCTCTGTGAGGGTGAGGTGAGAGCCTCTCCACTGCCACCTGTACACACACACTTTACCAGGGTTGCTCCCCTTGTGTCTGTTTTCCATATATTTTGGGCTTTTGTGTAATATGTGTGGAGTTTGAGAAGCACTGGACTGGTTGATGAACGAGTTCCTCCAGCTCCGGCATCCCAGGAGTCTCAGGCTACCCGGGGAGCTGGGATCCCTCAATAGGTCTGTGCTTGGGCTATGGCCAGTGACACAAACTAGGAAACTGTCCTGCTGAGGCTGAAAGAGGGAGGTGGGCCTGGAAGGGGAGAGAAAGAGGGTACTCTGCTTGGAGCCTTGGTAGAGCTCCAGGACCCAAAAGAGATGGAAGAGAGAAGACAAGGGATGTGGAGAATCTGTGTTGGAAACAGACTGAACCGGGAGAATTCCAGGTCCAACAACTGGATGCTCAGAGCCTCAGGTGACTCTCCCCTCCCCCTCCCCACGATGATTTGTGATTCTGCTTTTTTTCTGATGCAAAAGCTTTTTCTGTTCCTCCTTCACTGCTGTGTCCTCACCGCTCAGGTGGCATTTCTGATTGGAGGGAGCACAGGGAGAACTCATCAAAGCCATCTCTGAACCAAAAATAGCCCGTCCAGCCAGACACTTCCCAACCTTCCATGCCAAAGTGCTTGCTCTCATTTGTCAAAGTCGGCATATTCACCTGTGGCTCTCAGAGGTCTGATGTTTAAAACAGAAAGGGTCAGTCCTGAATTCCCGAGCCCTGATGTAGGCAAGCGATGACTTTGGGATACTATGACTTGTATGGTGTAAGCTTTTTACTCACTAAAATGTCTAATCTGGATGAGTTTAAGAAGAGGGATCGTGTGGGAGTTATAATCAAAGGTCTGAGGTGAGACAACCTGGAGCAAATCCCAGTGTCATCCCTTGCTGGCCGTGTCACCTTGGGCAGGTTCTTCTCTCTGAGCCTGTTTCCTCCCTTGTTTGGGGATAGAATAAAATGGCACGATGCTTATAAGCATTTAGTGTGTAGCAGCGAGTGCTTGATACATGTCAGTTATTCTTACTGGGATTTTTATTCCCTGGTCTGTTCCCTCTGTTACAGCACTCATCGGCGTATATGGAATGGTCCATGACCTGGTCATCTTTACAGCCATCTTGTGTCTCTGTTATAGTATCTGGCCCATAGTGGGCTCTTCAAGATACGAATGAGTGAGGCCACAGAATGTGCACTCCATGTGGGCAGGGGCATTTGTTTTAGTCATTGCTGTCACCCCAGCACCTAGAAACAGTGCCAGTACATGGTACGTCCTGAATCAATATTTGCAGCCTGTGAAATGAACTGCAAATGAATAGAGCTTCACTAACAGGCAAACCAACGGCCCGTCGCTAACCATTGGCTCGCTGGCTGGGAATCTTCCCCTATGCTTCTGAATTCTTAGCCCTAAAAACCTCTCCTTTTCAAAGCTTGCTTCTCTTTGAAGAACAGAAAAGAAATGATCGCTCATTATTCCTTTGTACTCAGTTCCTGCCCATGAGACGCCGTCTCACTCAAATTCAAAGTCGGAAACCGTGTCTGCATAGACTCTTGGATCTCAGAGCTGGAAGCAACCTTCACAATCCTCCTGGTGTGGCCCCTCTGCTTCAGTCTGGTTAGCGGATGGATTTTGCAAACTAGACACCTGAGAACCAGGGGGAGCGAGAGACTTGCTTGAGTTGTACAGCTGCAGGCAAGGGGTGCAAGGGTGGTGGGTAACAGAAGTCCTGAGTTCTAGGGGTGGAAAGTCCTCACTTCCCAGCTGGACCTGGATCTCAGCCTTCTAAATTCCCAGGCCGGTGTCTCCGCTGCCCCAGGCAGAAGGAAACAAGGCCTCATTCTCATTCTTGAGTCGTGATGAACACTAGTTCCGGTTTATTGAACTCAGCCAAGTGCCAAATTCTGCTGAGCACTTTCCCAGTATTATCTCACTTAATCCTTCTGTCACCACCGATGAGGTCAGTGTTGCTAATTCTACCACACAACTAAGGAACTGACTCAGAGAGGCTAAGGGACCCACTCAGGGCCATTGCAGTGGGGACAGTCTCTCCTGTTCACTGGGTTGGCCGTGTATAGCCAGGGCAGGATGTGACACGTTGAAAATTTTCTCAATGACTTGATGACGCTGAGTCTGTGTCTGGACTGTGCTAAGACAGCAGGTCAGTTTTATTGGGGGAGATGAGAGGATGAACCATTAAGGCAAACAATCAGTTGGCTTCATCAGAGTGGTGATGTGGAATGGTAAAGCTAAAGCAACCACTGGTCTGATCCTCTCCTTTATGACTGGTTGGTTGTTTGTGGTCTTGTTCTCTCTCTACCCTCTTTTAATCCCTCATTTGGGAGATAGTTCAGTGCTTACTGAGTGCCAGTGCTCACTGGTGTAATAGGAGAAGCACATGCCACTGCCAATCTCTAGTCTGCTTTTGTAATTAGAAAGACCAGAGCCATTTTTTCCAGAACAGTGTGATATTGATTCAAATACCTTGTCTGAGCCATTTTTACCCAACATTCCTACGGACTAAGTCAAGTCTACCTCTTTTCCCCCTCTCCCCAGGGACCAAACTCACCTTCCAGTTGAGTGGAACTGAAACAGGGGCCACAGAATGATTGGAGGAGGTGTTTCATATTTTCCAGGCTATACAGACTTGAATTTTGAACCCCCACGATACCTTATTAGTATTATTTCTTTAGATTTGCACAGTTTATAAAGTCTTCTGGATTATTTCTATTAATATTCACAGCAACCCTAGGCAGAAGGGTGGGTAGGTGTTAGTATCCTAATTCACACCGAGGAAGCGGAGGACGGGTGCTGTGAAGTATCTTGTTCAAGGTTACCAAGGAAGTGGTGGCCTGGGCAAGTGTTCGACTCCTACTCCAGTGCTCTGCCTATGCGTCCCACTGCCTTATTGTGCACACTGTTGGTGCTCAGACATTCTGAGGACCTGGATTATTCCAAGGTGGGGGGTGTACACAAGGACCCCATCTGAAGACTAATCAGGACACAGAGTTTGCCTAAGACTTTAGATTCCTCAACCGTTGGACATACGGAGTTATTCTGTCCCTTCCCTGCAACCTTGGAGGTCCTGATGGAACCAAGAGTCTGAGCCTGGCTCCCACCCAACAGCCATGAGGGGGAAGGGTTCCTCGTGGGCTACCCAGAACATTTTAATTAACTAATTAATTGATTTTTTTTAGAGACAGATCTTGCTGTGTTGCCTAGGCTGGAGTGAGGGGGGTATTCACAGGCGAGATCATGGCACACTATAGCTTTGAACGCCTGGGCTCAAGCGATCGTCCCGTCTCAGCCTCCTGAGGAGGTGGAACTACAGGAGCATGCCACCACAGCCGGCTTTCCAGAGCATTTTGTTTTGGGGCTCAGATGCTGCTACTTGAAGGTCAGGAAGTCTATGGGCTGTCTACTTGAAAAGGAGAGGGGAGGGAGTAACCTCTGGATGAACAGTGCTTCGTCTGGGCTCTGCAGAACACAGATGGCCCCTTAGTCAACTCCCCTCTGGCCAGAAAGACTGAGCCACCAACCTGGACTACTTGAGCCTTCCTGAGAGTGGGCCTCTCTGGAGGAACCTGTGGCCCAGCCCCCTCAAGCTCTTTCTGAAGGAAAACACAGGTGTGGAGGTCCACCAAGCCCTGGGTACCTTGGCTCAGCTGTGAATACATTCTGCTCCGCCATAAAAGAAGGCATCCCACGTCGCCCTGGGTACTCGAAAAGATGAGGGCTGCCCAGTGAGAGACATGCCTCAGACAGATTTCCTACCTTTTTTGTTTTCACTTTGTTAAAAGTTTCCCATCGAAAGCACGGTGGCAATAGAAAACCGTTCTGTATTCTGTCCACGGGGCTTCTGTTACAGATCTTAATCGCTAATCATGTTTTCCTTAAAATGAGTTTTCCATGAAAGGAGAAGTGAGAGGTTATTGATTGTACATCGTATATCAAAGGAAGCTTCAGTGTGTTTTCATTCGGATGGAGTGATGGGAAGTATTTGTTACTGCAGTAATATCCAGGAAATGGCAGCCTGTGTGTAGGCACGTGTGTGCATGCATGTATGTGCACGCATGTGTTTTGCATGTGCATGCGCCTGTATCAGCTAAGCAGAGTTGTCACAAATTGGGCGTTTTCCATAACTTCTAAGTTTGGGTCAGGTTTTGATAGTGAATATTTGCAGACTGTCACGTAGACAGTTCTAACATCTTCATAGAATCTGACTGCCTTATCTATGGTAGCACCATCCTATGTCACGCTTGAACACAAACCATTATGTCTATATTTATGGCTGGAGAAAATGTGTAAGGATTTTCCTTTTGGAATTATTTTGCTGTGTGTATGTTGTGCTTATTTTATGAGGGATTTCTCTGCCATTGTCATGTATCCTCAGAAATGCTTGCAGAATGAGAAAATTCTAACCAGCTCCCCCCTTTTTTTCAAATTTAATGAAATCGTTGTAAATATTGAAGTCAACAATTTATGATGTTGGCTTCACGTTAAGAGTGTTAGCCACTTAATTATATAGTTACTAATTATGGCTTTGCAGTTTTCTTTTCATGTTTTGGAGCTGCTAATTTTACTTTTAAGTTGTCAGATATTTTCTTGGGCACAAAAAGGCCCATGAACCGAGTTGCCTGGTATGGAAAAAAATGGCACAGGGCCTGCAAAGTAGAGAAACCCAGTTGAGATTGGCCTCAGAAATGACACTGAGAGTTTCATTCTGTGACCGAGGCAGCTCACACTCACTCACACGTGTGCACACTCGCATGCTGCACAATTGTCAACAACAAATAGAATCAGGTGCAAAATGCAAACAAAACCACGCAGTAAGTTCCCTGTGGATGATGCTGTGTGTTGTCTATAATCTGAGTAGGGAGATGTTTGGGTTTAGACATCTGGAAATGGGAAAGCAAACAAAAGTTCACAATGTGATTCCTGGTCTTTTCAGTTCCCTGGTCCCTTTTCCTACAGCTACATGAAGCACTAATGCAATCCTCTGGAATCGAGTAAGTGGCCAATCTTCCCGTTTTATTTTACTTTATTTTTTGAGTTGGCGTTCCACTTTGTTGTCCAGGCTGGAGTGCAGTTGCACACTCACGGCCACCCCAGCTTCGACCTGCTGGGCTCTGGTGATCCTTCTGCCTCAGCCTTCCAAGTAGCCAGAACTACAGCCGCGTACTACCATGCCCAGCTAACTTTTTTTTTAATTTATTGTAGAGATGAGGTCTTGCCAAGTTGCCTGGGTTTAATCTCGAACCCTCAGGCTCAGGTAGTTCACCAGCCTTGGCCTCCCAAGTGCTGGGATTATAGTCTGAGCCAACCTTCCCATTTTAGAGAGAGGAAAAACATCAGGAAAAAACCAAAAACTTCCTGGGAAGTCACCAGAGATCTCCTAGGATGGAGTCCTTTTCTAGCTAAGTCACTTTACAATCTGCATGTCCCCAGGTGTGTTTTCAAAAATTTGCCAAATGCTTACGGAAATGAGGAATTTGGTAAAGAGACACAGAAGGGCAGTGCTGAGTACCCGTTGTTGGCCAAGCTGGGTGTCAGAGAGATAAAGATGAATGCGGTGCAGTTGGTGCCCTTGAGACGCTTATGCCATTACTCAGATGAAAGGGCTGGGCACAGACTCCAAGCCCTGTCACAGGTCACCGGGAGCTCTGTGACAGAGGAGCCGAGGATGCTCTGTTACCACATGCCTGAGTGCATTCACCTGCAATAACTGGGCCACACCAAGCTGCAGGCGTGGACTGGGATTGAGTAACCGTGGCTGTGCCCTTGACGTGCTGGACCACCTCTGTCCTCTTTCGTCCATGACGCTGTAGCAGATACTTGGAAAGTACCTACTCGTGGTAGGTTTTGTGCCAGGAGCTGGGGATCCAGCAGTGAGTCCACCACCCTGACCACATGAGCCTGCCCGAGGAGTCTAAACTCTGCCCAAGTCAGTGTGGATAAGAAGAACAGGAGTGCAGGGTTCCATGGGCCTCTGTCTCTTCATCTCAGTCGGGTTGTCAGTGGTTTTCAGATTCAGGAGGGAACCTTTTGTTTGGCGTGCGGTCTTTCTGGGAACTTCGATGTATGAAACATAAAGAAGCAGAATTGTTTGCGTCCAGTCCACGTTCCCTTTGTGTCCCGTGGACCCTGCTTCCCAGTGGAACCCAATTTGGAAACCAGTGGGTGAGATGATCCCTGAGGAGCTTTCCAGGAGCCCATGCTATCCTAGAATTGTGTGACTTCCCGATGATGGGGGAAAGTACTTCCTTTCCAAGCCACCATGATCCTGTGTCTGAAATCCCAAACTCTGTCGGATCAGTGCTAGCATCCTTCTTTGCCTATGAATACCGGATGCAGGCTCTTCATTTCTCTTTGCGGGTGGGAAGTGTATGAATGCCGAAGCTTCCATCCAAGGAGGCTGTCTGGAGGCATGGGGAAGCAGAGGCAGGGAGGAGGGCTGATGCATGGTTGGCTTGCTCTGTCCCTCTGGTTGTCCAGAGTGACTCTCAGCTGGGAGGAACATGATGGTGCTGTTGTCACTGTTATCTGGCCAGAGTCCCTGAGCCCTGCTGTATCCCCACTCAGAACGTCCCAGGAACCTAGGGCCCTGGGCCGGCCTCCTTACTGGAGCCTCACCTTACTCTCCTCGTCCAGGTCTGTCCCTCTTGACACCCCAGATCAGCCTCGCTCTGACAGTGTTATTTGCCTCTTGGCTGCAAGGCCAAGTCCGGGCTTCTCAGGATGGCATTTGGTCCTGCTTCAGTGGAGCCTCTATCTACCCAGCAGAACTTCCTTTCCCCCCTGAACACTTTTATTTCTAATGCCAGGCTCCTGCTCACGTGATTGCCCACCTGGAATGGCTCTGTCCTCTTCTGCTCTTAATGTCACCACTTCAAATCAAACCCTGCATCCTTCCTGGGGCTGCCCCGGCCAAGCAAATTTTCCTCCTTCTGAGCTCCCATGGACTTTGCTTGCTGTCTGTAATGCAGCTTGGGCAGCGCAGGTCATGGACATCCTTATCCTGCTGGAGTTCTTTCACTATGGCTGTGACCTGCGTCTCCATTAGACTGCAAGTTCTTTGAGGGCAGGACTTGGCTTTCTTTTTTCTTTTTATTTCTTTTCTGATCTCTATGCCATGAAGGTGCCCCATAGTCAATAATCCCTCAATTAGAGCAGAAATCCATGTTTTCATTTAGAGCGCTCTGGTCGGTAAAGGTGGCCGGGGGTGAATGTGCTGTACTTGAACAATAAGAACACAATCTTAATGCATTGCTAATCTGATGCCATAATGTGTTTGGCTGCTAGTGTCAGAGACCAAGCTAACAGTGGTTTAAGCAAGGTAAGGAGTTGGTGTTCTCTCTTATAATAGTCCAAAGGCCAGTATGGTAATGCTACAGCAACTCAGGATCTTTCTGTCTTTTTGTCCTGCCACCATTTACATGTGTTTTCCAGTCTTGCGGTAGGTAGCCTTATAGTCCCAACATGGCTGCTACAGCTCCAGTCATCACTTGTGAATTTTAAGCAGAATGAAGGATAATGAAGGGTGGGGAAAAGGGTGCCTGCTGTTGGAGTCAGCCTTTCTTTCAAGGAGCGTCACTAGATGCCCCCTTAATAGTCCTTCTTATATTTCTCTGGCTGCTGCTGAGTCCCCTAGCCACCATATCTCCAAGAGAGACTGAGAAGTTCTTTAGCCAGACAAATTGTTCCCCCCACCACCACTCAATCAGAGTTCTGTCAGTAAGGAAGAGGACAAGAAGGAACATTGATTGGGTTGGTAGCCAACAGTATCTGTTGAGCTGGTTAATGAACCTATTGCGTTTCAGGCTGAGTTAGGTGCCTGGCACAGCAGGCAGTGGATGTTTCCAGCCTGTGCTTTGCAGTTTTCTGCCAGTGAATCCCAGGACTTCAGAGGTCAGGTTTCTCCAAGCCCATATCCTAGATACGTGTTTCTTGAATGATTAAACCCGAGCCCCCAAAGTTACTGAATTGTCATTGACCTTGTGGAGATGTGAGGGCCGACACGCTTGTCATGACCCACTCGTCATCCAGCACTGAAGTGGTCCTGGCATGCTGGATCACTCGAAAGATTTGTTAAAGCCAAGGTGGAGCCAGGCTACGGCCTCTGTATTAAGTTCATTATCCTTTGTGCTTGATAATAAACACAATCTTGATTCCAGGCAACTTTGAGCTTTGACACAGATTTACTTTAATATTTCTGTAGGTTTTACTATAACAATCTGATTAATAAGAGTGAATTCTGATTTTTTTAAAAATGATCGATTTACTTTTAAAAGCACTCTGGTGGATAAAAAGGCTCTAACAGAAATTAGCCTTGGATCAGAAAGCACTCAGCCTCATAATTCTGTGGTCGGGTCTTGTTTGTTTCCAATGGAAGACAGTCATTTTATAGTCTGGTCCTTCCTTTAGCTCACCAGGTATGCCTGCAGCTGGACACCACCCTAGCTTTTCCTGGGACTTGTGAGGTCTTCTCTGCTGGAAGGGGAGCCCCTTTTTACCCACCTGAAAGTTTTCTCTTTTCAGAGTATTTAGCATGTAGAGGGTGAAGTGGGAATGATCATGGACCATCCTAGGGTTGAAAAGATTGACAAAATCAAGTGTGATAGAGGTAGGAGACCCTGTACAAATAAATAGACATTTTGATGGGCCTAAAACATGTATCTCCAAGGCCACCCGTCAAGCAAGTGGATGTTCCACTTTCTGACTTTAGAGCTCTCTTTGAAGGGAGGGTTTTATAGGATTTGCTTGGCAAAGAGAGTTGGAAGGAGATTTGATCTTGCCCTCAGATAAAAAGACCTTGGTATCTTTGGATTCCTTCAGTTGCAAGTGATAAAAAAGTCAGCCCAAAGCTCGTGTAAGCACAAGGGGAATTATTGGTTCATGTGCATGAGAGGCCCGGGGACAGGGTCGGCCTCAGGGGCTGCTTCATTGAGGATGCCATCAGCATCCACAGGCCTCCATGGCATCTTTCTCCACATGTGGGTTTACCTTCAGCTCTGTTTCTCATGTGGTAGCCAGACCTGACATCTTCAATTATATCAGGAAGAAGTGTTCCTCTTTCCCAGACATCCGCATGAACATGTCCTGGTTCTAATTGTTTTTGACCAAGTGTTGGTTGGGCCTGTCCCTGGACTAGTCACTGTTGGGGGTTGGGAGGTTGCCCCATGCTAACTGGCTTAGGCCAGATAGGGCCCTCCCCCCCAACTCTGGAGCCGGGGCTAGATCAACAACTCCCAGGCCACACTGAGAGTAGAGGAAAAGAAAATGGGGGAGTCTAGAATGACAAAAAATCATCATATCATCACCCACTGCAGTTGTATTCTCCCCCCAAGTAGGAACTGACTGTGGCCTGATGTTGGAAGTAGGCCTTGGGAGATGACAAAGTCTAGAGGGACCTTAAGAGGAAACAGTGGGTAGAAGAAAATGAATTATGAGCTACAGAGGCAATGGCCACTCATTTAGTTCAGTATTTACTACATTCTAAGCATTTTACAGGATATTATCTCATTTAATCTTCATATGGATCCCATGGGTTATGAACTGGGGTTGGCCTTGTTGAACCAATGAAGAAACAAACCCAGAGAGGTTAACTGACTTGTCTAGGGTGGTTTCATCAATAATTAGCAGAACCAGGGCTCCTACCTGGGGCTGTCGAGAGTGGCACTCATGCTGATTCCCACGCAGCTACACTGCACCCTGGATGGAGTCCAGTGGTGATAGACCTGTGTTTCTGACCAGGGATTAAATTGAGAGCTACTGAAATAAGTGGTCCTGAAGTCCTTTTTGGTTCTGAGTTTACAATTTTGGGGAAGATGGAAGGTCTAGATTAGGGCAGAGGCTAACCTGAGAGGACTTAGTGGAAACACCCCCATGGTGGGAAGTTAGAAGGTTGCCCTGAGGAGAGATATCTCAGACCAGGGAATTTGTGACAGTCCAAAGAAGGCATCCTATAGCCAGATCTGTCAGTTACAAGAGATATCACATGGCGGGAAGCCCTTCAAATGGATGCTGCTCTTAAATTTTGACCAATAAAAAGTGTAATTTTTATTGGAGGCAGACCTCGCCAGACTCTGTCTCTGAATGCTTGGGAACAAATAGCTGTGGCCATAGGATCACATCTGCAGGGAATAAAGGAACATGTCAGGGCTTCCTGGTACCAGACCCAAAACTGGAGTATTTTTATGTGATGTTTTTACAGTGACTGTCATAACTGGCGATATTCTTAAAACTTCCTGGAGGTAATCATAGTTTTATTTCATCCCTGTAAAAGTCTTTTGTCTAGAGCAGCATATAATATTCTGTAAGTCTCCACATAAACTCTACCCATCCATTTTTCACATGGGCCAGGAAGTAGCTTCGGCGGATGGCTGAGGACATTTTGGCTTTATTTACTCAAGTAGTCCTCCTAACTTGGGGAATACTTAATTCAGTGCAAGCCAGTTCAATTCAGCCAATATTGAACCAGCTATGAGCCTTACTATTCTAGACCAGGGGATGTAAAGTTAAATCAGATGGAATTCCTGCCTTTGAGGACGTTTCAGCTAACTACTGCTGCTTAACAACTACTCCAGAATTTCGTGGCTT
This sequence comes from Carlito syrichta, assembly GCF_000164805.1. NCBI lineage: Eukaryota > Metazoa > Chordata > Mammalia > Primates > Tarsiidae > Carlito > Carlito syrichta. The sequence continues at coordinate 296,356 of NW_007256048.1, forward strand.
AAAGCAACCACTTAATTTTGCTCTCAGTTCTGTGCATGAACAGGCTGGGAAGGGCTGAACTGGGAAGGGCTCAGCAAGGCCATTCATCTGTGAGGCGTGTGGTGTCAGCTGGCGTGGCTGGGGCTGGAGGACCCACTCCCAAGATGGCTTCTTGACTCACACACTTGGTGCCATGGTGCCTTCTAATTCCCCTCTCTCTACATTGCATCTCATCTTCCAGGACCTCTGTACATGACTTAGGCTTCTTACAGCATGGAATTCTCAAGCGAATGACCTATCTTGCATGACTGGCTTCCAAGAGTTAGGAATTGGAAGCTTCCTGGTTAGTTAAAGGCTATATCCAAAACGGGTACAAAGTCACTTTCATCATTGGCCTAAACAGTCACAGGCCTTCCCACTTTCAAAGGATCAGGAAGAATTACACCCCGATGGCAACAGGCAAAGTCACCCTGGCGAAAAGTGGGTGTGTTGGGAGAAGTTGTTCACCTCTTTGGTGTCCTCTGGCCACAAATACATCCACATGTGTCATTTAGTAAATTACACTATAGGGTAATGACCACAACTGTGAAGCAACAGCAAGTTGAAAGAGGATCCTGGAGATGGAGTAACATGGAGTATTACTAGGGTAGTGATGGGGACAGGGTCCCAGAAGCCTTCTGGGAGAAAGAGGCAACTAACTAATCTGAGTTTTGAGAACTAACTAGCTTGTGCATCCCAGGGAGAGAGAATAGCCTGTATGGAGGCATGGTAGTGGGGTCCTCATGAAGAGTTGACCCAAAAAGTGTCCCCATACCTCATTACTTGTATTAAAGTTCTGTAATAAGGAACTCAGTTTGGTTTATGTTTTATATGCTTGTGTGTGTATATGGATGTGGGTATCTTCATATATATGTGTGTATTTACATATGTGTATATATATATATATACACACACACAAGTATATATTTATATATATGTTTATCTATCTATCTATCTATCTATCTATCTATCTATCTATCTATCTATCTATCTATCTATCTATATTTTGAGTTAGAGTCTCACTCTGTTGCTCCAGGCTAGAGTGCAGTGGCACAATCACAGCTTACTGCAGCCTCAACTTCTTGGGCTCAGGCAATCCTTCCACCTCAACCTCCCAAGTAGCTGGGACTATAGGTGTGCCACCACACCTGGATTCTTATTGTTATTGTTATTTGTAGGGATGAGGTCTTGCTATGTTGCCTAGGCTGGTCACAAACTTCTGGGCTCAAGCCATTCTTGCCTTGACTTTCCAAAGTCCTAAGATTACAGAAATGAGCCATTGTGCCTGGCCTTTTTTTTTAGTTTTAAAACAGAGTCTCCATTCAGTCTTTCATTCAGTAGATGTGTCCTGAGCTCCTAATATATGCTAAACAGTATTCTAGGGGCTGAGAATGTGGTGGTTGAAGAAAACAAAAGCAATCAAAAGAAACCTGTTCATGGACCTTATGTTCTGTAATGGAGACCAGCAAATGGTCACATTAGCATTTAAATATAGATGTGATTCAGGCAGTGCTAAATGATAGGATAGGACTCAGCCAGGGCTGCTGCTTTAGACAGGGTGGCCGGGGAGGCCTCTCTTGGGAGATGGCACTTAAGCAGCCGTAAGAGGGCATCTTGGGCAGAGTTTTAGGCAAAGGGAACAGCTTGGAGAAGACCCTGGGTGTGAGCATGTTGGACTTTTGAGATTCCACCTGGCCCTGTGGTCCTCTCTGTACCTGCAAATACCTGCCTTGTTCCCCTGGAGACTCTCAGGCCACACAGCTAGAGTCCAATGCCCTCTGCCTTCTTTGAGCCGCAGAGAAAGGCAGCTGTAGGCAGTATGGATTGGCCTCTAGGCCTTGAGTTCCAGGGCAGTGGCTTCTCAGGGCAAGTTGCATGTCCTGCCAGATGCCTCACCCCTCTGCTGTTCCTGGCACCAGGAGATTTGTTTTCACTTAGGGAGAACCTGGCCTCATCCACAAGATGATTGTTGTTCTCGGGAAGCTGGCCCTCTCCCAAGGAGGAATCACAGTGAGCAATTTCACTAATAAGGAAGTGTGCTGGATTCCGGAGAGGGCGTGATGACTCAGAGTAAGGTGCAGAACAGGTTTCCCAGCCACTCGGCTTCTGTGTTCGTCCATTCATTCATTTCCCAGACGTGTATTGAGCATGCAGATGGAAAGACAGAGGTTCAAAATCAGCTCTGCCACCTACTAGATGGCTTAACCTCTCTGAACCTTTGTTTCTTCAACCATCGAATGGGTATAATGCCCGTTTTTCAGAGTTGTGAGGATTTGATGAGAAAGGGCCTTCAGGATAGGATGCCAGATTTAGCAAATAAAGGCAGGATGTCAATTAAATTAGAATGTCACATAAATGAGGAATGATTTTTATTTTATTTTTTGAAAGCAGGATTTATTGAGAGAACACAAAAGCTCCCACAGTGGGAGGGGACCCGAAGGGGTTGCCCGATTTTTAATTTTTTATTTTTAGTGTACGCACATCCCCAGAATTGCATGTCTTTCTGACATTCAGTTTTAACTGTGCATCCTGTATTTTAACTGGCAGCCCTACTTAGAGATAAAGATGAATAAGAAAATCGCCTGACTTCAAGGAACTGACACTAGTAGTAGAACTGATGTAAAGAACATATGTATTTGTATTGCAACACAGCCTGACTCATGGCAGGAGTATAGACAGAGCGCTATGAGGATGTAGACGTCTCTGGTTGGGCTCTTCAGAAAAATCCAGACTCACCCTTGCTGATTCCTGGCAGGCTTGTCACATGCCCCCAGTGACTGTGGGATTGACGCCAGGAGAGCACAGAACGCTAGCGTATTAAGTGAGACGGATGGTTCAAATTTGCTTTTCCATTGAGTAATCTGGGAAGATGAACTCTATTTTCTTCCCTCTCAAGGCAAAGGGGGTGACCTTTGTTGAACAGGAAATAGATAGTTCGTTACTTCTGCTCATTTTCTATAGGCCATTTAAAAATAAAATGACATTAATTTAGGAGAAAAAATAACACTGCTCCCTGACTTTGCAGAATGTGCATTTCTCAGATAAAATGGTAATAATTCATTATTTTGCTTCCCCGGAGACCCAAGGGGGTTTATGTTTACTATGTGCCACCCAGGGATCTAATAGGAGACACACAATTGGAGGTTTGGGCTCCAAAATAAAATGTTTCCAAAGCCTCTCTTGGGGTAAAGCTCCAAGTATCAAAATTCTGGGAGAACAAGTTGGGAACATTTTTTAAAAGGTGGTACTGAACATGGTCTGACTGTGTTACTGTAGGCTCCTTCTTCTTTCCCAGACATGGCAAGGGAATATTTTAGATTAAGAGGGTTGTTTTAAAACCCTCAAAGCCTGAAGACTGTTCTGGAATCCTCTCTCTAGAAACTGACTTCCCTGTGTTAGGTTTGTTTTCCATTCCACCACAGTGATGGATGGGAAGAAGCCAGCAGTAGGGCTTGTGCTAACAGGGTTGGCAGAAGGAGCAGAAACAGGACGTAGAGTTGAAGGGGAGAATGGAAGGGCCCCACAAGGTTATTAAAGGTATTTGTTCAATTACAGGATTTGCAGCAAATTTTAATTGACTTGTAAGTGCCAGGCACTGTGCCAAGGTACTTTTCATACAGTATCCCTTGGATCTTAATCCCTACCTCATGTAGGACGAAGACATGCCCTCTCCCAGTCCATATCTGCTTGTGTGTGACTTGAGGAAAGTTCTGGGACTAATTAGGGCATTGATCGCCTCAATAAAATGATGGATCAGACTGAACTGGAAGGAGACCTTCCCTGATATGAAATCCTGTGTGACCTACCAATGGCAAGCCATTTTGTTTCATTCACTCACTTCTTTCTTTCTTTTTTTTTTTTTTTTTTTTTTTGAGTTGGAGTCTCGCTCTGTTGCCCAGACTGGAGTGCAGTGGTACGCTTCCGGCCACCGCAGCCTCGACCTGCTGGGCTCTGGCGATCCTTCCGCCTCAGCCTTCCAAGTAGCTGAAACTACAGGCACGCACTGCCACGCCCGGCTCATTTTTTTTAATTTATTGTAGAGATGAGGTCTCACCAAGTTGCCTGGGTGGGTCTTGAACCTGCGGGCTCAGGCAATTCACTCACTCCGGTCTCCTAAAGTGCTGGGATTACAGGCTGAGCCACCAAGCCCAGCCACTCATTTCTTTATTAATTGATTAATTAATTCATTCAATAAATACCTCATGCCAAGTATGTGCCCCAGATACAATGAGTAAGCTTCTGCCCTTGCAGAGCTTGGAGTCCAGGGGAGAGACAGCCAAGTGAACAGACTTTCATGACACGGGGCACAAAGGGCTGTAAGGAGGCAGGTGTAAGGTGCTGTGGGCACCCCATGTAGGACTTGGTGGGGACAGGCAAAGCTTTAGTGAAGGGAGGGACAGCCAAGGTAAGAGGTGACAGATGTTCAGGAGATGTCCAGACTTAGAGGGTACACACAAAACGTGGGTAATTGAGAGCTGTGCTGACTGTCAGACGTCAGAGGCTAGAGTGTGGCAGGGAGGGAAAAGTCCTGAGGGAGAAAAGAATACAGTAGACAAGGGCCACATTCTGCAGGACCTCAGAGGCCCCTGGGAGGAGATTGGTGTTTATTCTCAAGGCAATGGGCAGACACTGAAGGGCGGGGCTGCCCTGGATGGTTACTCAGATTGTGTAAAGAGTAAGAGTGACCAACTAAGGGGGGCCCTCCATACTCCAAGCCATTAGGCCCCAGCATAGGGTCTGGATCTACCATGAAGAGGGTGCCTTTTCCTAATTCTCATCAAGGAGCCTTAAGGACTGGTACCATTCTGGATATCAGGAGAGTAGTGATCAGATTTGTGTCTTCAAGTCTTTTCTCTGGCTGCAGGGTAAGTTGGATGAAGGGATGGGGAGGGGAGGGAGAGTGGGGGTTGGTTACGGATAGAGATGAGATGGTGAGGGCCTGGGAGGCAGTGGGAATGGAGAGGATGAATGGATTTGGGAGCATGTCCACTGGCCTGCGGGAACCACCTGGATCTCATTGCCTCCTACGAGCTGGTGAGGTGAGAACACTCTTTCAAGAGCAGAAATGTTCTCACTCATATAGTGGACCTTGAACATCCAATGTAATACTATAAGAAAATGACTGACAGTAGTGGGAAACTATGGGGGGGGGAGGGAGATGGGATTAATGGTAGTAAA
>NW_007256048.1:301571-328406 GCF_000164805.1 Carlito syrichta
ACTGACAGTAGTGGGAAACTATGGGGGGGGGAGGGAGATGGGATTAATGGTAGTAAATATCTGTCTGGGGATGGGGAAACACCTCTTATCAACAAGGGTGCCTGAACGAAACGTATTTGTATACCTAACCCTTAACTGTACCCCATAATATCATAATAAAAAATATTGATTATAAAAAAAAAGAAATGCTAAATGGAGGAAGAACTCAGCTAAGAGAAGTGTTTTGCCCCCAGGCTACTGAGTGAGCCACAGTTAGGTCTGGTCACCTGGCAACCAGCTCTCCAGCTCTGGCTCACAACATTTGACTCCAGTGCAGGAGGCCCATCAGGTTACAGTCATGTGGCTTAGTGGCCACACTCAAGGTCAAGAGTCAAGAGACCCTGGCATTCAGCTCATCCTAGACAGTTCTTCTGAGTTTCTGAACAACATTCCCTTGCCTTTCTTTCCCAGTACCCTGATCCTCAAATATTTAGGGAGTATCAGCTCAATTTCTGGCTCTGAGCCCTGCATGGTTGGGGGAGGGATACAGAACCATATAACACAGTCTGGGCCCTCAAGGAATGCACCAAAGGGGTAGTAAAGAGAGGACAGTTAACCATTGATGACTACCCAAGAGGTACTCAAGGAATGTTCCAGATTATCAGCTGTGTAGAGTGGCAGAGCACCGGGGATACTGACATGGGGATCTGGAGCCAGACAGGACTGGATTAAAATTCTGGCTTTGAAAACTTTCTTGGCTGTAATCCTGGGCAAATCACATAACCTCTCTAAGCCTCAGTTGCCCTCCTGTAAAATGGGGATGGTTGGCTTTAGGGATTGCGTAATCAAAGCACATAAAGTGCTTAGCATGGTGTCAGCTTGAACAGACCAGTAGAGGGTAATCATTTTTAATATTGTTTAAGATAGGCTGGTTTTTTTGCATCTTTGCTGTTCAGTTCTAAGAGTTTTGATAAATAATAGAGCCATGTAGCCAACACCACAAACATGTTATGGAATAGTTCCACAGTCTCCCCCAGATTCCCTTGTCCTACCCCTTTGAGGATAGGACTTCTCTCAAACTCTTTTTTTACTTGTGATAATTTACTATCTCTTATTTTTGCAATAACTTTCTTGAGCTATAAATCAAATACCAAGCAATTCACCTATTTGAGGTATACAATTCAGTCATTTTTTGGTATAGTCACAGAATTATACAACCATCCCACAGCCAATCTTAGGACTCTTTGATCACCCCCAGAAGAAACCCCCAGACCCTTTTGCAGTCATCCTTATTCCCGTTATCCAAAACCCCTCCTCCCCTTCCCCAGTCCTAGTAACCATGAATCTACTTTCTGTGTTTCTATGAATTTACCTATTCTAGCTATTTCACAGGAATGGGATCATCCAATATCTGGTCTTTTGTGTCTGGCTTCTTTCACTGAGCATAATATTTTCAAGATCCATCCACTGGTAGCGTGTATCAGTACTTCATTCCTTTTTATTGCATTTATATTGTATGACTGTATGACATTTTACGAATTCATTTCTCCAGTTGATGGACATCTGGAGTGTTTCTGATTTTTGGTTATTATGAATAGCACTGCTGTGATCATTCATGTACAAGTTTTTGTGTGGATATATGTTTTCACACAGAATTGCTGGGTCATATGGTATGTGTAGCCTTATGAGGAACTGTCAGATCATTTTCCAAAGTGGCTGTACCTTCTACAATCCCATGAGCAGCATATGAGAGTTCTGATTCCTTCACATGCTTGCCAGACACTTGCTATTATTTATATTTTTGATTACAGCCATCCTAGTGGGTGTGAAGTGGTGCCACCCTGTACATAGCTTAATCCCTGGCAACTCAGTGATTTAATCTTTGACCTTGTAGGTTTGAGTTTTCTGGATTGTGGTAGCTGTAATCATATGAGGGCAGACCCCCCCCCAAAAAAACTGGAATTAATTTATAAAAAACTGTGTATTTATTCTTACATGTTTAAACTTCTGTCACCTTCAAAGTACTCTCTGTTTGATGCAATACACCTTTCAAGATGCTTTTTCCACTGCTGAAAATAGTTTTTGTACTTATGAATTTTGATGCCTTTTAGTGCTTCTGCCATCTTTTGTTCCACATTGGCAAAACGTTTTCCTTTGAGGACTTGTTTCATCTGAGGAAGCAAAGTTGCTTGGGGCAAGATTGAGTGACTAGTGAGGGTGGGGCATGGGGGTCATACTGTTTTAGTCAAAAACTGATGAAAGTTCAGCATGGTGTGGCCAGGTGAACTTGTAAATCACCCATCATAAAATGGGCAAACATATTGAAAGAACCTCAAAAAAAAAAAATTCACTGGAGTCCAATGCAGCCTCTCACAACAATGCTGGCTGGATTCACTAATGTTGATGGATCCCTAGAACACTTACCTAGTGGGGTGGGGGACAACTATACTATAAGGGGCCTGCCCTCCAAAAAACAATTCCAGTTTTTTTTTGTTCCCCCTTGTATATTATGTAGCTTCTTGCCTCGGACTTCTTCCACCTAGCCCTGTGTATTTGTGATTTATTTGCGTTATTGCATTCTTTTGTTGCAGAATAGCTTTCCACGCACCATCCTAAGAGTGCTTGCTCTTAAGCCTAGGCAAGTTTGAGGGGTCCCTTGCCCAGATGAATCAGCAAGTTTGAGGGCTCCTTTGCCCAGATGCATCAGGGACCAAGTTCTCTCCCTTGCCAGGGGCTTTTATGGTTTGAGAGACTTTCCCTATGCCTCCCCAGGGTGGGAGTGGAGTCCCACCTGGGATTAGAATTTCCCTGCGTCGTGGCTCTGACATGCCATTTGTGGGAAGCGGTGTGTGTGGGCCACAGCCCAGGGTGGCAGGTGGGGCTTGGACCGCCTGAAGCAGCTGGTGCCTGGGATCCCTTGGCCTCCACTGTCCAGCTGTCTCCCTTCTCATCAGGGAGCCCCAGAAGCTCCTTGGGCTGATGAACAAAGCCATTTTCTTGTTCCTTATCTGTTTCCATCTTTTTGTGGCAGGCTTGCAACTGGGGCTTTGAGCACTGCATCCCACACCCCCATGCTGCAGTTTTCTAATTTTCTATGACAGGCCCAGGGAGAAGATGATGTAACAATAATAAAATAATAATGAATTTGCATCTACCAGGTTCATGATACACATCAGAACCCATGAAGTAAACATAATAACTTCATGCAAGAAGAAACCAAGGTCCCAGGTGGTTAAATAATTTGTTCAAAGTTACCATGCTGGGCCAGGCATGGGGGCTCATGCCTGTAATCCTAGGACTTTGGGAGGCCGAGGCGAGAACAGTACTTGAGCCCAGGAGTTTGGGACTAGCCTGGGAAACATAGTGAAAACTTGTCTCTACAAAAACGCTTAAAAAAAATTAGCTGGACATGATGGTGCACACCTGTAATCCTAGCTACTCAGGAGACTGAGGTGGAAGGATCACCTGAGCCCAGGAGGTTGAGGCTGCAGTGAGCTGTGATCATGCCACTGCACTCCAACTAAAAGCCTGGGCAACAGAGTGAGACTCCAACTAAAAGAAAAGAAAAGAAAAATTACCCTGCTGGTAGCAGCAGGGCTGGGACTTGAACCCAACCATTTATGCCTTCATCCATACCAGTGTGTCCTAAACCTTGTGTAACACCTTCGTGAGTTCCTTCTACCGCATGTGCTAACTATTTATCTGAGGTGTTTTCTTAAAATCAACTTCAAAATTTTTTGAAGTCAGCAAAAATATGTCCTGTCCAAAAAAGCCCATGATACAGAGAACTTGATGCACAGGTCTTGTTTTTTGCAATACACATTAAAATAAATAAGCACATAACTCAAGATAACAGTCTTCACATACCATGTAAAACCAGCTCATGCCCATCCCTGCTAGATGGAGCACATTCAGGGGAGGGGTGGGATACACGTGGTATGCAGGAATTGGCTTATGCGTCCATCTTTCTGCTTCAGTGGGGAGTGACAGATGGACTGCGTCTGTGTTTTTGTCCTCTTGGTATCCTCAGTGCCATGTACCAGAACAGAACCACTACAAGCACTTGTAGAATGATGAAGGAACTGAAGACAGCCCGAAGGGGAGGGGACAAATGAGCGCTTCCCATCCTTATGGAGAAGATGGGAAGGAAGCCTCTTTCCCTGATGGGTGACGCTGGTTGGGAACAGGAGTCCAGCATAGAGTCTGTGGGAGCAGGATGCTGCGGTCACCATGGAGAGGTTGGGAGGCTGACCTTCTCTGTGGGAAGCCTTTGCAGGTGTCTGAAGCTCCTGGTTTGTGGGACTGTGAATGCTGTCCTCTTATTATAGTCCTTCCAGTCACTTTGATCTCTGATGTGGAAAAATCATCCCTCCTCTGGTCACTTCTTTAGCCAAAAGGGTTCCCACCCTAGGTGCCACCTATTGCTTTCTTTCCCTTTTCTCCAACCCTCCCATAAAGCGTGACAATACTCTAGACAAATTCTACACCATCTCCTCTAGGAACAAGCTCGGCAACTCAGTCCCAGCAGTAGTCGAGACCACAGAGCTGTGTTTAGTATCTATGTGAGTCAGGAGATCGGCCCGTGATCCAATCAGCCAGTGTTTATGGAGGACCTACGGCATGCCAAGCACTGGGCTCACGACGGTGGATTCTCTCATACTTAGAATCAGACCATCTGGGCATAGGCACTGAAGCTGGAACTTGACTTCTGAGTTAAATAAAGAAAAAATCAGCTCAACACATATTGATTCAAAGCGAGTCGTATGCATGGATCTGAGCTCAGCCTTGAGAATACAAAGATAAGTTTCTGCCCTCGAGGAGCTCAGAGGACCCTGAGGAGTCTTGTAGAATTGCAACTTGGGAAGTTGCATGTACATTGGACAGTGTCTTGAAATGTCATTACACTTGTTCCTTTAGACAGCCAGCATCTTACAGGCAGGCAAAGTTACTCATGAATTCGGCCAACATGGATGGAACATCTTTTGCAAGAAGCAAATGTATAGCCCACACATATTCCCATTCCCACCAACCGCTCCATGGTGAGCATCCCAGAGCTAGCCTCACATCTCTCTCTGACCAGTGCCCCAGAGTTGGTATTTAAAGTGAAATATATTGCCTACCCCTGCTCTGTTACATGAAAGGTACCGGTGTGAAAATGTCTCTTCTCTCATGAAATGATGGTGCTCAGGGCGTGCATGGCACCATGCAGGCTGCAGACCACCTAACTTCAGGACCACCACTCATCATGCTATAGGTGCTCAGCGGCCTCTGTTTTACCCTGTGAGGCTCTGATGGAATAAGAGATGGTAGTTGGTGTTTCTATGCTTTTAAAGCCCTTACTTGGCAAAATAACAACGTTGGCACCATATTGTTGATCCCTTACCACTATTTGAAAAATTACGTGTCTGTGAAATTCCTTCCTGTCTTGCTTTCTTCCTCCCACTGTCTTGCCCTCCTTCCTCACCCTTTCTCCTTCCCTTCCCTCTCTCTTTCTCTCTTCTTCTCTCTCTCTCTGTTCTTTTCTTTCTTCTTCCTGCAAATATTAAGCTGCCTACTATATGCCAGACACTATTCTGGGATATAGCAGTAAGTACACAGACAAAATCTACCCTCAATGAAGCCTACATTCTAGTGGGAGGAGGAGACAGAAATCAGTAAAATACATAATATAAAATATATTAGGTGGAGATAAGCACTATGGAAAAAAATAAAACAGGAAATGAGGATATACATATGTGTTGGGAGATTGTGGATTTAGCTGGGGTGACAGGTGAAAGCCTCATCAGGGGAGTGCTATTTTAGTATATCTCAAATATGTTAGGGAGTGAGCTCTGCACATATCTGGAGAAGGACCTTTTAGGCAGCAGGAACAGTATGTGCAAAGCTCCTGAGACAAGAATTTGCCTGACGTGTGTGGAAAATAGTGAGGAGGCTGACTGGAGTAATTTGAGGAAGGGAAAATGGAGGAGGTGAGTCCATGCAGGTAACAGGGGCTGGGCACCAGACCTTGGAAGGGTTTTGGATTTTTGTCTTAAATAATGATTCTCAAAGTGTGGTTCCTCAACCACCCCAGATGCACTGAATCAGAAATCCTAGGGGTGGGATACACAATCTGTTTTTTGTTGTTGTTGTTGTTGTTTGTTTGCTTGTTTTGTTTTCTCTTGAGATAGGGTCTTACTCTGTCACCCAGGCTGGAGTGCAGTGACATGATCATGGCTCATAGCAGCCTCGATCTCCTGGGCTCAGGAGATCTTCCACCTCAGCCTCCTAAGTAGCTGGCACTACAGGCATGCACTGCCATGCCTGGATGATATTTTTTTTTTTTTTGAGTTGGAGTCTCACTCTGTCACCCAGACTGGAGTGCAGTGGCTGCTCCCGGCCACCGCAGCCTCGACCTGTTGGGCTCCGCCGATCCTTCCGCCTCAGCCTTCCCAGTAGCCGGAATTACAGGCATGCACTACCATGCCTGGCTGATTTTTTGATTTATTGTAGAGATGAGGTGTCGCTGCCCAGGCGGGTCTTGAACCCGTGGGCTCAGGCAATCCACTCACCTCAGCCTCCCAAAGGCGCGGGATTACAGGCTGAGCCACCGAGCCCGGCTGATTTTTTTTAATCTTTTATAGATGCAAGATTTTGCTTTGTTGCCCAGGCTGGACTCAAACTCCTGGGCTCTAGCAGTTGCCTGGCATGGGCTCCCCACAATCTGTCTTAACGAGCCCTCTGAGCTAAAAGGGGCCATCGCCCTGTAACATCCAGGCTGCACCTCTCCCCCCTGCAGAGTCTGTAGTCCCCTCCTGTGTCCCCGACAGACTGTGTTCAGTAGCAGGTGTGGCAAGGGACAGAAAGGGTGTCATTGTTGACCTGACCTCCGGATCCCAAGAAATGCCATCATCTCAGTGTCTGGAAGTTGACATTCAGACTAATAAAAGAAAAGTTAGACGATGTGCCTGTGCTCAAACTGAGGCTGGATGACAGCGAGGGCAAAAGGTCAAAGGCAGGGATGCAGGGCTGATGCCCGAGAGATGGAATCATGGACTATCAGGGCGGAGGGACCCTTAGGACAAATGGTCCAGGCCTCTCATTTGACAGTTGAGAAGATTGAGGCCTAGAAAGGGGAAATGATTGCCAGATAGATATGTATGGTGTGGCCATGGGTCCTCTAGGGTCCTAGGCATCTGCTCCCTTTCTAGTTGTGCCTCCAGGCTCAGGGCTCCGGGCACCAGAGAACTCTGCCACTGGCTGGTTGTAGGGGATGCCGGTGGTGTGCCAGCTCTGCGTGGAACAGAACTGAGTTGGCAGGGATTACAGCTGCCTTTTATGTGATGTCACATTCAAATGAAAGGCTTTAGGAGACAGCACTGCAACCTGTCACCAGGCAGACCCTTATTTTGTTTTTGTTTCTGTGGACTCTCTACTGAGTCACTCAGTGCAACCATAAGTCACCAAATGACAGCTTCTTGGTGTTGATATAGACCTTATTTCAAATCTTGTCAGGTAGGGTTATGTTATTCCCATTTTATAGACGAGAAAGCCATGACTTGGAAACTTTAAGTAACTTGCCCAAGACTGGGGTTTGAGCCCGTCTCAGTTTGAACCAAAGTTCGGGATCTTCCCACTTCCCTCCGTTACTTGTGTAGTCCTCCACCAGCCTATGGTTTGGGCACCAGTGAGGCACCAGGGTTATTGCCAATTTTATCTCTTCCTTTCCTTTCATATCTTCCCTCCCTCCTCCCCTCGCTCTCTTCCTCCCTTTGTTCCTTTCTTCCCCTCCTGCCTTAAAACCTTATCAGGTGCCCACCATGTGCCAGACTTATTCTGAGTGATAAGAATACAGTGATAAGAGATGGTCCCTACGCTCAAAAACCCCCCAGGTTAGTAGAGTACACAGTCACATAACTAGATAGTTGTTACACTATATTGTCACTGCCATAATCAGGCTCTGAACAAAGAGGAATAGGAATGAAAGTGATGAAAGGCTTCCTAGAAGAGGTAACAGCTGAGTTAGGCTTTGTGGGGTGAATAGGAGTTCATCAGAAAGAGATGGGAGGTGGTGAGAGAAGGGTGAGGAAAAGAAGCGCCTCATCAGGGCTTTGAGGGATTAGGGCGTGGACCATTTGGAGAACAGCAAGAGCTTTGTTGGTCTGGAGCCCAGCCAGCCGGGTTAGGATGTAAGATTGTCAAGGCATGGCTACAACCAGATCACAAAGACTTTGGATGCCACTCTGAGCAGTTGGGACCTTAACCTGTGGGCAGTGAAGGCCCTCAAATCCAGGTTCCCATTTCCTGAATGTTGTTTCTTGGCTGTTCTAAGCTCCTTGCATTGGTCACTATCTCCCCTCCAGCTAGCACTGGTCCCAAAATGCCCCAAGCCCCCGCAGACCCCTGCCCTGACTGCTTTCAGAACAGAGTTCAATCAGCCCCTTAACTGATAAAGTCAAGAAAGATACTGGATTATGTGAGCACAGTCATATTTACCCAATGGCTCTGAAAGCAAGAAGCAGAGGTTGAGCTCCGCAAAGGAATTCTAGCCATCTGTCACTGAGCACTTGGCTTTTGAAAAATGAAAAATAACTTATTTCCATATTTCTAAAGATATGTACATCTGAGAAAAATTAGAGCATTTATATAAGCAGTGAAAGGAAGAAATAAATGTAAATTACCCATCATCCCATCATCTAGAGAGAAATGGTGTTAACAACTTGGGGTATGTCCTTTCCTGATGCTTCTCTGCACTTATATTTTTCCCCCACAAAATAGAACCATATTATCTATATTGTTCTCTACTTGCTTTTTTCACTTGTCAGATTATGAACATCTTTACACGTCATGACATACTCTTTGACAGTGTCATTTCAAATGGTTGCATAATGTTCTATCATGTTCAATTCCATGGTATTGGACATTTATGTTGTTGCTCATTTTTTAATTCTCGAAGCAGTTCTGGAGTGAGTCACTCTGTAGTACAACTTTTCTTGTCTGATTGATTATATCCTGAGGATAAATTCCTAAGTGTGACTTGCTGGATTTGAGTAGCCAGTTCATAAAAGGCCTTGACTGCCCTCTAGAAAGATTGCAGTAACAACCATTGAAGTTTGAGAGAATCTGACAAACAACACCTATTTTCTCTACACTAGTTCTGATATAGCTGAAATAAAAGTAGACAGACACAGGATATATTGGGGAGATAGAGATCAAAGTGTTGCTTTTCTTACTCACAAAAAAACTAGCTTGGAGAGTGTGGCCACTATAGATTGAATGTTTGTGTTCCCCTAAAACCCACATGTTGAGTTTTCCCCAAGGAAATTTTCCTTAAGGTGACTAGGTCTTGAAGGTGGTGCCATTATGAATGGAATTAGTATCCATATAATAGAGACCCCAGAGAGCTCCTTTACCCATGCACCATGTGAGAACACAGCGAGAAGACTACTGTGTCTATGAACCAGGAATTGGACCCTCATCAGACACCAAATCTGCCAGCACCTTGACCTTGAGATTTCTCAGCCTCCAGAACTGTAAGAAAGAAATGTTTTCTGTTTGAGCTACCCAGACTATGATATTTTGTTACAGCAGCTCAAACAGACTAAGACAGTAGCTGAGTTGCGCAGCAACAATTGGCTTCCTGATACTGAACGCTGCAACTAATCAAATGCAAGTGTCTACTCATGGGCTGTTCTGAAAAACTGCAGCCCTCACCCTTGAAATGATGGCACTGCAGGAGTTCAGCAGAATGCTCGCTTCCTGCAGGCTGGATGAGAGGAAGGGCTGAGCTATGCTGCCCAGCTCCTCTTCCCAAACTTATCAACCAGATGGGGCATTCCACCTCCTCAGGGAAGGAGTAAGTACGGGACAAAGAAATGCTAGGATTCTTATACAAATGAATGTCTCTCCACAGCTATCATTTGTCTAGTTATTATTGGAAGACACTCATTCCTGTAAGATAGCTGATTTGTATTGAGCAGTATCCTAAGCTTTCTGCATGCATCTTCTCTTTTGCTTCTCCTAACAGTAAAATGGATACTCTGTCGATTTACGTCTTGTAAATGAGGAAACTGAGGGTTAGAGCCTGACTCTAGAGACCGCTCTCTCCCAGTCTCTTACCAGCAGCATCACCTGACTTTTGAAAGGCTGATAACCCTTAAACTTAGAGGAAGAGCCAGCTAAGAACCAGACCCGCCAGCTTGTCATTGGCCCCAGGTTGAAATGGCATGCCCCTCACAGCGTTATGGCAGACCTTCTGACCAGCCCTGTCCCCGTGAAATTCATTAATTGCTTTTTAAACAACCACTTCACCGAGTGTGCTAAATTACCACGAGCAGCAATTATGTTGGACCATATACAACAGAGAGGACTTTGACAAGTGTCCTTGATTCAAAGGGGACCAAGAGAGGCACACTCAAGTTCACAAAGTAAGGTTTCTGATTATTCCATTTTGACTTAAGGATTGCAGAGACTCATTAAGGACCTGCCTTGATTTAGGGAAAAAGCAGTGAATCTGTTAAAGAAATAATTTTTTGATTAGGAAGAAAACACATAATTTGGGAATGGGGATGAGAACACTAATTAGACCTCTAATCGTGTCTGTTGCCCGTTAGGGTAAACTCTAAGGAATTGGGTAAAGAAAGAGAAACTAAGTTTTTCTTTAAGTGGTTTTCCACTGTTCCAGGCAATTCCCCAAAGAACAGTCGCCTCTGTTGTAACCCATTTTCAGTTTTAATTGCCTTATATGCTGAAACTAGGGATTTTTTTTCTTTTTTAAAGCAAGCAATTTTGGTATTTTAAAAATTATATGTTGTTATAATTCTCTTATTCTTTAAACATTGACTAAAGTATACTAAGAAATGTGTAGACCTAGATGTTTATGAGTTGGTATATCTGATTTCTAAAAATGTTGGTGAGGAAATACAGGAAACTAATGAAGAGTATGGATTCTGGAGTCTCAATTCTTGAGACTCTACTCTTTCTTTCTTTTTTCTTTTTTTTTGATTTGGAGTCTTACTCCGTTGTCCAGGTTAGAGTGCAGTGGCATGCTCACAGCCACCCCAGCGTGGACCTCCTGGGCTCTGGTGACCCTTCTGCCTCCGCCTTCCAAGTAGCCGGAACTACAGGTGCATGCTATCACACCCGGCTAATTTTTGATTTATTGTAGAGATGAGGTCTCATCAAGTTGCCCGGACTGGTCTTGAATCAGTGGGCTCAGGCAATCCACTCGCCTCGGCCTCCAAAGTGCTGGGATTACAGGTTGAGCCTACTGCACTCTTTCATAATTGACTCTACTCTTCACTATCTGTGTGATCTTTGGCAAATTACTAGACCCTTCTTTGCTCTAGTTTCTTTTCCATACAATGGGGATAACAATAGCACCCCATCATTGAGTTGTTATGAGGATTTGATAATTATCAGTCAGGATAGGTTAGGTTATGTTTCAGTAACAGACAAATCCTGAATCTCAGAGGTGTAATGCAACCAAAGGGTGTTTCCCACTCATGCATATTCCTCTGAAGATCTGGATGACTCCAGAGCCGCTGCCTTCCATGTGTCAGCTCAGTGTATCCATGCTACTTCAATTTTATAGCCCCTTCACATCAATGGGATGACAAATTATGAGAATTATGTACTAGCTTTCAAAGTCTTTCGAAGACAGTGACACAAAGCACACATCACCGTTTGCCCTCATTAACCAAAGTAAGTTGCAATGCATGCATTCAAAGTGATGGAAGGGCCCAGAAGCAGAGGGAAATGAGGGATAATGGTGACCAACAGCATGTCTACCACCATATGTATAGTGCTTATTGGAAAGAGTACCTGCACACAGTAGGCATGAAATAAGTGTAAGCTATTGTTACTGAAGGCTGATACTGCCAATATATTATTTTAATTATTTTTGAAGCTCGTTTTTTCTCCTTTTTAGATTTGATCTAAGGAATAACTTCTACATACTCAAAGAGTATCCAAATGGACTCCCCTGGGATGTAGTGGGTACTGCTTAGTCATTGCAGTGGTTGTTCCAGTGCTCTGTCATATAGTAGATGACACATATTTGGGAGGTAGCATTAGCAGTGTTTGAGAACTTGAACTTAGAGTCAGACACCTTGCGTCTGAATCCCAGAGACAGTGCCCACTGAGTGCATGACCTTGACCAGGTTATTTAACCTTTTCTAGACCCAGTGACTTCATAGTTAAAATTATCATAGCAATACTCATATAACAGGGTTGATGTGGTCATTAGCCGAAATAATAGATAAAAAGTGTTTGCAGAGCCTGATACACAATTAAGTGTTCATGGATAGTCATTGTGATGTGTGTTGTGATGATTATAATGATGATGAACAAATTTTTGTGAACCCTCCACTGGCTCATCTGTAAAATGGGGAATATCATACTTACCAGTTAAAGTTTTTGGGGTCTGAGGGAAATCATAGACATGGACACTTAATACACAGAGTAGACACCAAAAAAAAAAAAAGATCTTTTCCTCTTCTCTCCACCTGCTTTATAATTATGTCAGATTTTGATCCCGATCTTCTTCTACTCTTCCCTGCTTCCCAAGGTTATGGTGATTGAATAAACTAATGTAAACACCTACTCATATGGGTATATGGTGGCTGCTCAGTAAATGTTGTGTTCTGAGACCCTTACCCTGTCCCGCTATGTTGTTTCCTCCTAAAGTGCCACTCTCATGATGGATGGGATCAGGGAGTGAGATGTTTCACGGTGTTGGTTGGGAGGTCCACCCTGGCACCACACAGATCCTAACAGACAACCGTGCTGCAGTGAATGAGTCTTTGCTGTAGTGATTGATGCCACCCATAGCACTGACCCACCACGGAGTGAAAGGTTAGAATTCATTCATGACTGGGCAGCGTTCACAGACGTTACCAACCTCCAGAAGAGTGCCAGCAGCCAATAGCCACTCCCAATGGGATCCACCAACAGTGGGCCTCAGTGCTCACAGGTACCCCTGGGAGCTGATAAAGCCAAAATACTGATAATACATCATGAGACCACACCACACCTCCCTGGTAATGTTGCTGCCATGAGCACCTTCCAGGCCATGTTCACTGTTCTGGAAGGTTGTGAGAATGTTCCACCTCCTCTTTGAAGTCCTTCCTCTCATTCCCATCTGTTTGCCCCTCCCCCCCCCCACTTTGTGTCTCTACTTAAGCCTCTTGTCGGAACCTTTCAGTGATTGGAATCCCATGTGCCAGCACACAATAGACAGTTAGCAGATGATTGTTAAATGAATAATTAAAGGAGAAAATCAGGGACCTTGAAAATAACTTTTTCAGAGAAAGCATCTTATTTAAGGTCTTTGGATATAAGTGTCCTAGAAAAAGAAAAATGAACATTTTCCTTCTATTCTAATGTCCTTTTATTTAATGGAAGAAGGGAGAAGAAGAAAGAAGAAAAGAGCAAAAAAGGAAAACCTTAACACCAGGAAACAACTCTGTAGGATACCACTTGAGGCTGCAGAAAAGGTTTAGGCTTAAGGGAAAAGGTGCATGGTGATTGATTGATTAGTCATGCCTGCTGAGGAGTGGGCTAGGAGGAGGGCAGCACTTACGCTTGAGAGCTGTCATCTCTCTTCAACCCTTAACTAGCAGCCAAGTTAGCGAAAATGCAACTTTAAGAGTGAAGTACGGCTTTTCTCCAACCTCTAATTGCAATATTTAGCAAGCGTGTTTTACTATTAAAATGAAAATGGAGTGGAAAATAGACAATTTTATAATCCACATTGAGTATATATGTATCCTATCAACTGAAGATATATATTTTTAATGTGTGGGAAAGAGCAACTCCCTTCATCTGAATTACTGAATATTCTTTCTGGCTAGAAAGGAATCTGATGGTGTCCTGGGACAGGGAGGAGGGGCACTGCAAACTCGGGCAGCCTGGAGCACTTTACTGAGAGCCTTGCACCACTTCCTGCAGGTGTGGGCGTGAGCAGGACTTGCAGGCTTGCCTAGCTGGCCATTCCAGCTGGTTGTTGGCTCTCGGCTGAGCTGCTGTTGGGCGGCTAGAGTGCATTCCCAAACTATTCCTCCAGCAGCGGAGACACAGGCAAAAGCCATTTGCTTGGAGTTTGCCACAGTTGATGCCACCTGGTTCTCTGGTCAGGCAGCTTGCTGCTTGGTCCCCTCTTAGAAGACACCTTCCCTCACGTCACAGCCAAGTGGAAGGTAGGCAGTAGATACCATGAATGGGTGTGAATCCATCCCTTCATACCAAGAAGGCATAGTAACACGAGAGATTGTGAAGTGAAAACCCAACCAGGTCCATTACAAGTTGGGGGAGAAAAGGAAACTGGGCTTCTAGAAAACTCATCGGCATGAAGATCTTCAAGTACATACCAAAGTCAACCAAGAAAACTTACTTAGACCTCTTCCTCTTTGCTTTTCCTTTTGGATCTCAGATACAATAGAGTTGAACTATTCATACTCATAAGTGCACAAAAGTTTCATCATCACCAATGGAAGACCATGTCTTGTTTTAGTTCTTAATTGTTTTCTCTTAATCTATGGTCTCCACTCCCCTATAGGGGTCCATCTAAGGTGTTTGATATATGCTCTTTTAAATAGGTAGGTATCTTTGTTAAACATGTAGTGTTGCTTTGTGTGTGTTAGCAATTGATAGAAATGATATTGCATGAAGGATCTTGTTCTGATCTTGCCATTTTCATCCATGTTCTCATGGTGTTTTTAAGATCTAACCATGCTGTTGGCTGTGCATCTAGCTTATTGCTTCTAACAGTTGCAAAACTAAATCAGTCGAGGCAAACTAAGCTATGCTGCAGTAACAACACAGCATCTTAGCAGCTTAAAAAAAATGGAGCATAGCCATTCTACACGCCTGTCGGGTCAATAGGAGCTTTGCTTTGGGGACTTCAACTGATGGAGCCTCCACCATTCACTGTGGCAGAAAGAAACAAAAGTGACAGATTGCTCACTGGCTCTGTCCAGAATGTGGCAAATATAACACTGATTTCTAAAGCCTTCTGTCCAGCAGTGAGCAAAGCAAGTCACATGGCCATTCCCAACTTTATAAGGAGTTGGCACTGTAATTCTACCATGAACCTAGGAGGAAAAACTGGAACTATTTGGTGAACACTGTGATGACTATCACATAGTAAGTACCCACCATATTTTGTGTTTATCTGTTCTTTAGTCAATTCCCTACTACCATGAACAATAATGTTGTCATGAATGTCTTCTTCCTTGTCCCTTATGATTTCTTATGGATCCATGCAAGTGACTCTCTGGGCTGTATATCCAGGAGTGGGATTGTTGGGTCATAAACTGTCCATACTTGGTTTCAATAATCAGTCCAGGTGAGTCTCTACAAAGCAACACCAGCCTAGACTTCCACCAGTAGTGCATGAGGGCTCTTATTTTCGCATACCCACTCCAATAATCAGTTTTACACAACTTTCTCATTTTGCCCATCTGTTGAGCCCAGTGGAATCTCATTGTTGCTTTCATTTTCATTTCTCTCATTACTAACGAATTTGAGCATCTTTTCATCTGCTTGTTGACTATTCCAGTTTTCACTTTTGTGAACTGCCCATTCATATTCACAGGCCATTTTTCTATTGCATTTTCTGTCTTTTCCTGTTGATTTGTTGGAGTTATTTATGCAGTTAGATGTTAATCCTTTGTTGGGTTTAGACATTACAAATATCATTTTCCACTCTTCCACCTCTCTGTTCACAGTGTCTTTTATGGAACAGAAGCCTTGATTTTGATGTACTATATCAACTTTTTTTTTTCTCTTTTGTTGTGCTTTGAGAATCTTATTTAAAAGGTGCTTCCAGACACCAATCTCACAAAGACATTGTCTCACTTCTTCTGTTAGCTTTATAGTTTTCTTTTCACATTTAGGTTCTTTAGCCACTTAGAATCTACTTTTATATATGGTATATAGGAGGGTTCCAAATTCATTTAGTGAACCAGTTTTCTCAACATTATTGTGGAATCATTTCTTTCCCCATTGAGATGAGATGTCACCTTTATCATAAAACAATTCTTCTGGACCCGGGTCTGTTTCTGAGTTTTCTTTCTGTTCTCAGCTCTCTAAACCTTACAGTTCAAAAATGAAACAGAACAAGTGTTTGGCAGAATATGTCTAGTGTGTTCTGAATAGGGGAGCCTCGATGATTTCCTGTAACACTGTGAAGTGGTGAGGCATAGTAAAACAAACATGAAGCTTGAGGTCAGAGGAACCTGGGCTTGGTCCTGGCTCCCACATGAACTTGAACTACATCTTTAATCTCTCTGAGCCTCTGTTTCTCCATCTGTGAAGCAAGGATGATAATATGTTAATATGTACCTCCTAGGATTTTCCTGAGAATTAAATGCCAGAATATATGTAGTAGCATAGCTTTTAGTAAATGTTATTTTTCCTTTGGTCATTGTCACCAGACTATGACATCAGCAACTCTGTAAGTGGTTTTCCCCAGGCCTCATCAAGGTAGGTCAAAATAAATGGTGGACATGTTACTCCTAATCCCCAAATACCATGCCTCTTGTTCCCACCTGCTAACCCACAACCTCTACTCTGTTTTGTTTTTGTTTTTGTTTTTGTTTTCTGAGTGACCCTGTGGTGCTCCATGTGGACTCATGGAAGCTTCCCATTGGGCTTCCCACTGATGGGCACACTTCGGTTGGCACTGCGGCAGTCTCCATGGAACATGTGCTTTTTCCCCTTCCAGAGTCACCTAATCAGCCCCACAGAGCTTGGCGACAGAGGTAGATGCTTAGCCAGGAATGCCAGATTTGTCATCAGAGTGCTGCTCTTGCCTGGTCAGTTCTGTACATGGGCTTTAGGGACACGTAGTCTTTCTGCCCGGTTCCCCTTCCCCTTTCAGCCCTCTTCCCTGAAAAAAAATAAAAATAAAAACAGAATCAAAATAAAACAAGGCGTCTCTGGGCCACAGGCCTAAGGGAAGCACAGAAGGCTTTGCAGCCTTGCTCTGGGCTGGGTAGCCCATTGGGTCTGCTCAGCCTGTGCTGCTGGAAATAGTTGGGTTTAAAGGTCATGCAAAGTAGGCCCCTGTGAAAGTGCTTCTTTTCAGAAAGGAATTTTTTTTCTTTTTGCCTTTATGATTTAAGCTTTTGATCCCTTGGTTGTGGCTCTGTTCTGATACCTTCTTTCCTGTGCCTTGGAGGGGTGTCAGTCTAGGAAGGAGAACCCAGCAGTTTTTGACTCGGCACATGAACCACGGAGGGCTGTCACCTTCCAAGAAAGGCGACCACTTCCTCCCAATATGGCAGCCTTCAGAGGGTGTCTGTCTGGGGGCATTGGCCTGTCCACCTCTTTCCTCCTCCCTGCTGACTGTTTGTGCTCTGAATCACTGCTGGTACGGCAGATCCAGAACACTCTTCTCCACCCTCCTCCCACTTTGTGATATTACTAAAGCAATTTCATCTCTCTCTGGATCTTGGGACCTGAGCCTTGCCTTTGGCTCAATCCCAGATTGACTAGCAAGCAGGGAGATCATTCTGGAACTTTGCTGTGTCAGAATAAGTCTAAATCCCATCACTAGGTTGCGTCTGTCATGCTGACAGGATTCTTCGAACAGCCTAAAGAAGGTCTGTGGACAGGATCTCAGAAAAAGGAGATTTAAGAAATCTGCCCCAAACTTGTTGCTAAACAGTCTCTTGAAGGCTGAGGTAGCAGCAGAAAGACATCACGCCCTGTCTGTCCAGTCCCTGGGAAGAAAGGATTTGACTGGCAAATCCTGTTCTAGGATGAGATTTCACTGCTCTCCTGCTGGCTTCTATGAAGCTCTGGGGGAGGGGAAGAGTAGGGAATGGGCTGGGGAGGGACCCTCAGCCCAGAGCCCCAGAGCTTGGCGCTGCTGTAGCAGGTTGCCCTCTGATTTTAAGCAGTCATGCCAGGCTGAATCTTCTGTCGTTTTATTCACTTAGTAGCAGAAAATTTCCTGCTTCTCTCTCTCTTATTTCTTAAATACTCCTAGAATTGAGGAGGTGAATAAATGCACACTCAAGATAGACTATGAAATTGAGTGTTTTCTTCCTCCTCCACTTCCACGTTTATAGCACAGGATACTTATTATATTTCTATGTTTAACGTTAAGGGGAAGGGCATCGCTTACTCTTAAAGCTCCATTTCCACTTATTTGGTCTCCACTTCAGCTCAGATGGTGAAGATCCTTGGTACTTCTGCCACATGGCTCTTTTGATCATGGCAGATGTAAGTAATTGAGCACAGTACTTTTTGTCACGAGCTCAGGTGAGACTGAGAATTCTCAACACTGTTCTAAGCAATGACTACCAATCAGAATTGGCATGTGAGATGTAAACTATTTGCACTCTTGCCTTATAAACATAAGTAGTTATCTAGTCTTTTTCACGGTTCTTTGTTAATTCTCTTCAATTGGTACATTGTACCTTATTTTACAAATTATCATCATAAAGTGAAGATATATGTCCTCACTTTTTAACTACTCTGTAAGTTGCTTAAGAGAAGAATCTGTGTTTGGTTCATCTTTGCACCATCCTGTTCCTAATGATGTGATCATCTTCAATACCTGTTTGTTGGATCCGTTACGGAATATGGCTTCTCATTAAGACTAAGAGGACAGCGTTGAAATGGGATTCAGGATCAGCTTTGGGTCTTGCAACTCCCTCTTTGGTGATACGTGTCATTATATTCTCTCTCTCCTGAAATGAATGAAAGCCAACCAACAATTACCAAATAAAAGCTGACAGCACATTTAAGCCCATTTCCTGCCCCAAACCAGAACAAAGCGGGGACAATTTGTCTCATGTAAATTTCATAATACAGGAAACTGCTTCCCCTGAGCCAGAATTCAACTCAACTTGGCATCTGTCTCAGCTTTGTTCTGGCAAGTGCATGGCACTGAGAGGTTGGATGCAGCCAGCGTCCTGCAGGGGTGTGCCACCAAGGGGGCTCTAGGTGCCTGCATAGTAACTCTCTAACCTCATCTACCACCCTTCACCTCTGTGCTCAAGGTTTTGGCTGCATGGTCCTCCCACTACACCTGAGGACTCCACGTGCACCTGCTCAGGGCCTTTGTCCTACACATGGGGCAGCCACAGGGGTACCCCTTCACATCCCTCTAGTCTCTTCTCAGATGTCCCCTGTGACTGTTAACCCCATCACTCTCTTTTCTCCTTTTCTTACCTTATTTTTCTTAGCACTTTTAACCAGAGTACCTCAGGATGTTGGCCTGTTATGTGTTCATTGTCTGTCTTCTGCCCTGGGATGTGAACTCTGGGGACATTGCCTCTTTGGTACTTGCTGTTTCCTCAGTGCCCATAGCAGGGTTTCTCAACCTCGGCACTATCGGCATTCTGGAACTGATAACTCTTGGTTGTGAGGGGCTGTCCAGTGTGTTGTAGGAGGTCAAGCAGCATCCCTAGCCACTAACAGCAGGTGCCAGTAGCAGCCCACCTCCCCCAAATCTTAACCATCCATGACAATCACAAATATCTCCAGATATTGCTGAATGTCTCCTGGGGGAGGGTCAAAATCACCTCTGATGGAGAATCCCTGGCCTAGAACAACTTTTAGTACACAGTAAATACAACTATGTGTTGAGGGAATGTATTAGCTCTGACTGTGTGCCAAGCACTGTGCAAGGTTCTCTCCTATTTACTGTTGCATCTGTGAACAGAGAGCAGTTTCCACATTGTCAGGTGACTGTGAGGTTTAGAGATAATATCCATAAAGCATCTCAAACCGTCTCAGACACATAATAGTACACGCTTACTAAGTGGCAGCCATGATATTATGCAGAGAGAGGCCTTATCCTGGCACCTGTTTACCCTTCCACCCTCTTCACCCAAGAGCCCCACCTCCAAGCCCTTCCATTTTATACCTCAAGAAACTGGCATTGAGTCAGCTGGAGGAAGTTGCCCAATGTCACACGGGAAGGGATGAAGTCACACTTTTGATTGCAGGTGTCTGGGCTGTAGGACCCAGCGCTTCCTCTTCCTTGCAGAGAGGATGGCTCCATAACTCAGCATCCCTCACAGTCCCCAGCCCAGTGCTCAATAAATATTTGTGGAAGAACTGAATGCACAGCCCAGCAAATAAAAGTCAGATGGGATCAGTGCTGGAGTGGATAGTTCACGCAGAGAGTTCGGGACGTGCAGGAGGTGGAAGGGACTTTCCATCGGAATTATTAGCGTGTCTCCTGCACAGAGACCTGGGCGTGCCCTTGGTCTTCACCATGGGAGGGCTCTGAACCTTCAGTAGCAGTGGGCGGGGCATGGGGGCGGTGGCAGCCAGGGCCTCTTCCGGGGGGACTCGGCCCCCTCCTCCTGCTTCATCAGAGCGCTTTTTTATTCTCCCCTCTGCTCCTTTTCCAAATCGGAGGCTTTGAGGCCCGCTTGGTCCTTTCCCTTTCTACTTCCTACATCTTACGGCCCCTGCCTGACTTCGGAACAGACACAGTTCCGGCTTCAGAACTGCCCTAGTTGTCTAACCTACATTTTGCATTTCCTGCTGGGAAGGATTTCTCCCCTGCCCCGTGGGGGTGAGTTCGAGGTCTTGCTCACTCCTGTCCCTCCTCCTCCCCTCCCAGGCTGGGACCCTCCCCAATTCAAGCTCAAAGTTGGCCTTTCAAATCTCTGCCCTTTGGGACCAGGGGAGACACACCTTCTCAGCACTTTCATCCTTCTTGGCCTTTTCAAAAGGAACTACAGTCGTGGCTCCGCCCACCCTGTTGGGACAGGAATTCTTGACTGCCCTGCCCCAGTGATGCTTTATGTGCATAAAGTGAACCCCAGGGGAGCATTTGCTTTCTGGGCCGTGGCAGAGGAAAATAGGTTCAAACTAGTGGCGTTTTTGCTTATGGGCCCTGAATCTTCTCTTTCTCTCTCTCTCTCTCTCTCAAAGGCACCACCCAGCTAAAACATTTAGGAATAGCATTTGATTAAGCCTGTGTTGGTAGGGACATCTGAGCGTGTTGACAAATGCCACCAGCTCTGATGGCAAAAACAAAAAACAACAACAAAAACTCATTTGGGAGCAATGTCCCTCTCCAGTGTATTATTTGATTATTTCTCATGCTCTGCTATCCAAACTCACCTGAGATTTTTTTTTTTTTTTTTTTGAGTTGGAGTCTCACTCTGTCGTCCAGGCTGGAGTGCAGTGGCATGCTCATGGCCACCCCAGCCGTGACCTGCCGGGCTGGGCTCAGGCGATCCTTCTGCCTCAGCGTTCCAAGTAGCCGGAACTACAGGCACACACTACCACACCCGGCTATTTTTTTGATTTATTGTAGAGATGAGATCTCGCCAAATTGCCTAGACTGTTCTCGAACCCATGAGGTCAGGCAATCCCCTCACCTCAGCCACCCAAAGTGCTGGAAGTACAGGCTTGAGCCACTGCACCCAGCCTCACCTGAGATTTTTGATGTGTTTTCTCTTAGGCTCTGAGTGAGTGCTTTGGGTTGGAGGAAGTGGCGGGCTGTTAGGGAAGATTAAGTCTTCTTGGCCTCCTCTGGCCACATGACACAGAGAAACCACTTAACAGCAGACTCCTTGACTGAGGAACCTCCCTGAAATGGAAACACCAAGGTCAAGTGTCATGGGTTCCCTTAAAATAACAGCAGCAACAACAGCCACAAAACCAGAGCCCTTGCCTTGTGGTGTGCCAGTGGAGCACCTCCCAGGTAGAAGATCAGGGTTGTTCCTTCTGCCTTCCACTGCCTGCAGAGCCCTTAGCAGGCTCCTTGTTGTCTCCGGGTGCTGGTTCCTGATCCATGGCATTCATTCCTTAGTCGCCGGAAGTCAAGACGCTAGGCGGAGGCTCTCTGGGTTCCTGCACCACTTGGCTTCTATGATCTTCTCCCTTCCTCCTTTACTGCCCTGCCTCCAGCCGGGTGACTCTCGTTTCTGGACTTCTCTCCCTGCCTTGACACTCCATGCCCCTCATCAGCATGGCTCTCCTGCTCAAACCTGCCAGGGTCTTCCCTCCCATCACCCTGGGAGGAGACTCCAGAGTTCTTGCTTAACCTGAGACTCCGAACCTCCGGCCTGACTGCCTCTTCAGCTACATTTTCAAGCACCCATGGCCTCCAGCCCTGCGGCTCTTCTCGTCACTCCCTGAATATGACAGCCGCTCTCAACTCCTGCCTTGGCATTTGTGGTTCCTTCTGGGATTGAGACCCCCAGACATCTCTATGGCTCCTGTCCTCCCTTCCATCTGGTGTGTGCTCACCCTTCCCTCTCCCTCCCCCACAATTCTGCCCCCACCAGCCATCCCCTGTGTCCTCTTGCCTGGCCATATTTTCCTTCACAAGGCATATGTGACAAGCGTGTGGCTCTTTTGTTCCACTCAACTCCAGGAGGGTCAGGCTTCCTCTGTTTTGATCACCACCACATCCCTGGGACCTAGGACTGTTCCTGGCATATAATCACAGCCCTGAATAGATACTTGGTGAATGAACGAATGAAAGAATTTGCATTTATGCTGCAGACACGGTGAGACCGAGAAACAGAGATACTACTGCTGTGTCTCAAAGCAAACAGGTTTTTCCTTATTCTAGTTATGTAATAATGATCATAGCTGGCTTTTATTGATTGAGTACTGTGTGCCAGGCACACATTTTGTTTTATTCAACCCTACAACAGCTGAATGTGTATATTTTTGTTAGTGCCCCATGGTCCGACTTCCCACCACTGCTCTGTGTCTTTTCTGCTCTTCGATGGAGATAAAGAGTCAGTGACTACCACCTGGGCTGTCCTGGACATGGAGATGCCCTTCAGGACTGAAGGATTTCCCCCCACAGTTGTGGGGAGTGCATCTGACATCGTCCCCGGCTCTCAGCCTGTTTTGGAAATTGCCCCTGTTTAGAGAGCTCCTGGGTCAACATGTGTCCATGGATACTCCCTCCATGGACAGCTCATGTCAGGATGGATTGATGAAGTAGAAAAGCCCAGTCCCCATGCTCCATCTCTGGATGGCTCTGAAGGGTTCTCCCAGCTTGCTAGCACCCAGTCGACTGGGCTGAGGCTGCCCGCAATCCAGCTTCTCCTTCTGTTCAGTCCTGCTTCTTACACTTCCGTGACACGAAGTTGAACCAGGAGCACTTCCTTGAGGGTGTGTGTATGTGTGTGTGTGTGTGTGTGTGTGTCCCACGTCTACTCCTCTCATGCTCATCTCCATCTCTGTGTTTGCTTCTCAGGGAGCCCAACCTGCCTCAGTGCATCGCCCCTGGATCGCTGTGGAGGTGCCTTGGGCCTTGGAAGGCCCCATATGCCTTGGGCCTTGGAAGGCCCCATATGCATGACCATCAGGTGTCAGGCTCAGTATGGTTCCTCCCTGTGCTTTTGAGTCGTGATGTTCCCGGTCAGATGAATTGCCCTTCGCTGAGCTACTGTAAACCCACACCATGGTCTTCTTTGGCAAATGCCCACTTGAAGACTGGGTGGTTTGGGAATGAGAACTGCAGAAATGGGTTGACCCCTTCACACAGTCTACACAGGCAAGGGGAAAACCTTGTTTCAGGAATTCAGTGGGATGTAGCCAAGTGTAAGAAATAGTTCACTTTTCGGTTGTTAGTGTGTAAGTCCGGTCGCTTCCAACCACCACCCCATCTGGGACTTCTTTTAATATCCTCCTAGTTCTCAGAAGGACCACAACACACACCTGATGCTCAAGAGGTGAGGGAAGGAGACAAGTGAATCAGCAGGTAGGGAAGTAAAAGAAACCCAAGTGGAGAAAGTGGGGAATGTCATCTCGGTGTAGACTTCAGGGAACTCAGCCACTTGTAAATTTTCCATACATAAGTGAAGTGCTCCCTTTGTGCAAAGCCAGTGCTGGGGCTGGAATATCAGATGATTCAGCCATGGTCCCTGTCCGGAAAATGCTTGTGACTCAGCCTGGGGCATGCCCCTCAACCACCTTCTTTGGCTTGTCTGTATTCAGCCATGGTCTGTTAACCTCGAGTCACTTAACGATTAGGAGGGGAAATGATTGCTTCCTCCTTGGATCTTCCCTGTGCATCTCTTGGGCTCCCCTTCCTTTGCACCCCACTTAGGTGACTGTGCCTCTGCCACCTCCAGTGACTGTCGGTTATTGAGGACTCGCTGTATGCCAAGCCCTGTGCTTAAAACAATTTATATACCCTGTTGCATTTAGTCCTTATGACGACTCTTTAAGGCAGATGCTGTTACTGTGCTATTTTACAGATGAGCTTCTGGGACTCTGGGAGCTCAGGGATTTGTCCAAGTTCTCGTAGCAAAGGAGTCAGGGCTGACCGAGATGCAGCCTGTCTCTTAGTGTCCCTCTCTGGAGAAGACACCTTTCCACTTTGTGGCTCCCACCTTGATACTGCACCATGTCCCCTTACAGGCCCTCATTTCCATGGAACTTTCTGGTTCTCTCTCCCTACACGGGCCCACCTTGCCTGTTTCCCCTCACATCCCTGTCCTGACTGTACCCGAACCTGTAACTGCACAGGCTCCTTCTATCTTTGGGAAGGAGAATGGATCTTCTGTCACTTGCAAAGATGTCCCCTGATGGATCTTTGGCTGCATGCCCCGCCCTGTGGACAGGCAACGGAGTTCCCCAGGAGGCTATAAAACCATCTCTGGGATTCTGCTTCCACCTGGCCCTTTTAGCAAAGAGTAGCACATGGTGCCAGAAAGAATTTAAGAAGGCCAATGTCTAGTCCCAGTGGCAGGCAGTGTGGAGTGGTGTTTAAGCACCAGAGCCATCAAAGCTAACACCCTGGACTTACTACGAATCTGCTGAGAGGCCCTGTGCAAGTCACTGAACCTCTCTGAGCCTCTGTTTCCACTTCTATACAATCGGGATAATAAAAGTGCACTCCCATAGGGCAGCTGGTGAGACATTGCATTGAAAACACTGCTGCTCCACCAGGTGCAGAGTGAGGGCTCCCTAAAGAGTCCTGGTTGTAAGCATTTCTCTCGCGTTAGCAGACGAGCCAACAGTTGATTTTCTCACCCTCATCTCTTCCTCTCTCACTTTCTTTCTTCCTCAATATTAGTCACCACTCACTACCCGCAAAGCCTCGCGCTGGGGCAGTTGGAGACAGAGATGACAAAGGCTGACTCAGCCTTGAGGAGCTGACAGGTCCTTCCAGAAGAGTGAGGATGGGTGCGCAGGCTGCCAGGAAGCCGTGGTTTTGAGTCTCGGCTCCACCCCTTAATCCCGACTGTGGAACAGGTTGATTTCTCTGAGCTCGAGTTCCCTAACTGACAATGGGCTCGCTCACGTCCACCCTAACACCTCTCCACCTGGTCTCTGGCTCCAGTCCAGAAAGGAAGCAGACCTCCAACTGTCTATCCACCTTACTGCGGACCAGAGTTCTTGGGTCCCTCACCACTCTGGAGTTGCACCCTGCTGTGATGCACCGGTGACCCTTAAAGGACCTTCCCTCAACTCCCGGGGTGCAGTGCCACAGAATCCATTCTCAGCACCAGCAAATGTGTTCTGAACTGAGCGCTGGAAAACAGACCTGGTATTTATGAATGGGTGTCACTGGCCTGCTGTTTTGCGTTTTATCACTGAAGATTATGGGAGATTGGGAGCTCTTATTTCAGAGAATGCTTTATGGTTTTCATTACTCTCCTGAATCTCTGCATAGTTTGCTGGGATTAGGGATAGAGTGCCTTTGCTTCTTTGTTTGCATTCTTTTCCTTTCATGTAAACCAGCAAAAATCAATAAAAGGCCAGCAAATGAAAGGCCTGCCCACACCGGAACTTGGCTGCAGGTTACAATGTGACCCAGTTCCTTGGTCGGAACAGGGGCAGGGTTCAGGCTGGGGAACCTGAACCTAGGTTTTTGTGCCTGTGTAGGCTCTGGGGAAGCCCTTGGGGGTTCAGACCACACCCTATGTTTACAGATAGGGAAACTGAGACCCAGGATTAGGAAATGATCTGTCTGAGGCTGGCTTACCTAGCATCTACTGACCCCCCTGCCCTGAATCATTAGATTGTTTTGGGGTGCAGCTGTGTGTCGTTAGCCAGGATCAGAGAGTGGCCTTGTTTCTTTGTTTGCGCTTTCCTTTTTAACACTGAGCTGAGCTGACATTATCGCACCGTTGTCTCTAAAACAGGATGTGTGCATGAGTGTGCACGATGGTGCACCAGGAGCAAGAACATTCCAGAATGTTTTCTTCTAGTCATTTTTCTTCCCTTTTGGTATTTATATATTTTGTGTCTATTGTATAACAAACTACATAATATAGTAGTACAGAGTATATTGTGTGTGTATATACTACATATAATTATGTTATATATATGCGATGTTTATATATGTCTAATAGTATATGCTACATACCTAATTCTACATTGGTATGATCTAGAGTTAAATATGTACTCACATACTGGGGAGGTATATACAAGAATTATAGGGGTGTGTGATCCAGAAACCTTGGCAACCACTGATTGCATGAGGACAATGTCTCTACCCTTCTCTCTACTGCGACCCCACTCCATGACTCTCTTTGCTCTTCTGCCTGTGTCTTCGTTGTTCTTGCTGACATTGTATTGCATTCTTATTTGTTGTCTGTCTCCCCCACTGGAAAGGTAGCTCTGCATGGGTGGAGACCTGGGTTGACCCGCGGCAGTCTCCCCGGCACCTAGAAGTGCAGGCCGGGCACGTAGGGGCATGCCCTAGCATTTACTGAAATGAACGGGTGCTCCACGTGCCACCCGCGCAGGCCACGTCCAGGGTGAGGGCAAGGGCAGGGTGCAGAGCGGGCACCTACCCCTGGCCTGGGGATCTGACAAGGCTTCTAAGGAGGGCTGCCTGAGCTGGCACCTCCAGGGTGAGGGCAGAGTTGGTCAAGAAGGAGGAGAACTCCAGGCAGGAGCACAAAGACAGAAAAGGAAAGG
>NW_007256048.1:328426-357449 GCF_000164805.1 Carlito syrichta
GCAAAGGGCTGGAACCTAGTGTCTGCGGGGAAATGGCCACAGAAGAGGCTGGAAAGGAGATTGGTTCTGCTCATCAGAGGCTTCCACATTGTTTTAAGGAGTGGGGGCTGTATCCTTCGGGCAGGGAGAACCATTCCAACAGCAATGTGGTGTGGTGTGTGCTGTGGTATGCTGTGTTGTGATTGTGGTGTGTTGTGTTACATGCTGTATTGTGGTGTGGTGTGCTGTGGTGTTGTGTGTTTTGTGATGTGCTGCGGTGTGTTGTTTGCTGTATTGTGGTGTGCCGTGGTGTGTTGTGTTGTGGTGTTGTGAACTGTGGTGTGGTATGGTGTGCTGTGTGCTGTATTGTGGTGTGGTGTGCCGTGGTATGTCGTGTTGTAGTGATTGTGAGGTGTTGTGTGGTGGTATGGTGTGCTGTGTTGGGTTGTGTTGTGTGTTGTGGGGTGTTGTGTTGGGTTGTGATGTGTGGAGTGTACTAAGCAGCCAGACAGTCCGGATTTACATCCCGGCTCTGTCATTTGCCAGCTGTGTGACTTTGGCAAGTTATGTCACCTCTCCTGCCTCAGCTCCCTCATCTGTAAGATGGGGCTGATAATAGTACTAGCCTCAGCAGAATATTGGGAGAATTAAACAAGCTAATTTACATAAATCACAGAGATCATTCCTGGCATAAAATAACTGCTCTATACGTGTTATTTATTATAATTCACTCAACAAATACTTATTGAGCCCCCAATTGTTCTCCAGGCAGGGGATACAATCGTGACCAAATTATACATAAACCACCCTGGCATGGAGCTTGCATCCTAATTAGGGGAGACAAATAACAAATGAATAAATAAATTAACAAGAAATCAGTCCATGATAAGACCAAGAAGAGAATGAGTAGGGATATTGAGGTGATGGGGTTTCCTCAGGTTGGACATTCCGGAGGGGTCCCCTGGAGGAGGTGACTTACTTGGAAGGAGACTGTGTTCAAAGACCCAAAAGAATCAGTGGGGGAGGAGAGGGAGGCTTTTGGGGCCATGGGCCAGGACCCATCCACACAGGGCTTGTCTGTCAAGGGAAGGGATTCAGCTGGAAAGATACTGAAAGGTTCTAAGCAGGGGGGCACAATGGGAGGTGACTTCTTTTTAAAAGATCCTCATAGCTGCTGTCTGACTCACTGCAGGGCGGAAAGGTCCTTGAGATGGAGAAGAGGAACAAGAAGTCTCCCCAAGTCTCAGTGGAGGGAGAATTTGGTTGGGTGGGAGCCTATGGTACTGGCCCAGGATAGAGACCCTGGGTGGGTTTCCTTGATTCCCCAAGCTTATCTTGGAAGATATCTTAGGTTGGGTTTCCTGGAAAAGAAACTGAGAGGGGTCTGCAGGAGGGTTACTGGAGTGTGCACCTAGGTCGGCTCAGGGACACAGAACTGGGCAGAGGAAGCCGTTAAACCAAGGCACCCTCAGAGTGGGCCTCAGCCCATCCTACGGGGCACTCTGAAGCTGGAATAGCCCTTCAGAGTTGCCTCCAATCCAGACAAGGGGGCCAGGCCTTTGTACCTCCACACCACCTAGTCATTGGATGCAGCTGCCCCAGGAGGCCTTGGATGAGGCTTCCCTGAGGTGTGACCCTGGACGAGGCTTCCCTGAGGCGGAGGCATTCCTGGGAAGAGGCTTAGCAGCTGGGGCTTGCCTGTGCCCCTGCCTGTGTCTCTTCACCTCCTCCATGGTACCTTCACCTTTCAATGTTTCCAGTGCCTTGTGTTCCTCCGGTCCCATGTCAAGGCCCACTCTGTGCCCATTTAGGTAAGTGCCAGATGACGGCAGCACCTGACTTTGTGGCTCTTGCTTTAGGGGCATAATCAGCCAGCAGGCAGGTGCCACACTGGGGCGTAGATGCACTCCCGGAGTCAGGGCTGTGGACCTTCCCCAATAGCCCTATAGGTATGGCTGGTCTGAGACCCTCCCTCGTCTCCACCTCCGGCTCTCACTTAAGCACTTGCCTCTGGTGTCCTGTGTGTGCCTGTGTTTTGGGAGGTGGCTCGGTGTAGTGGTCAAGCTTGCAGGATCCAGAGACACGCTGCCTAGAGTGGAACTCTGTTGCCAGTCCTTGCCTCCAGATGACCTTGGGCAAACTCCTTCCCGTCTCTAGATGCTGGTTTCCTCCTCTGAGTATGACAATGGTGACTACCTCACAGAGGTTTTATTGTTGTTGGTTTATTTGTTTTGTTTTGAGTTGAGGTCTCACTCTGTCATCCAGGCTGGAGTGCAGTGGCATGATTTCGATGATTGCTACTCACCGCAGCCTCGACCTCCTGGGTTCAGGTGATCCTTCCATCTTAGCATCCTGAGTAGCTGGGATTACAGGAGTGTGTTACCACTTTTTAATTTTTTTGTAGAGATGAAGTATCATCACTATGCTGCCCAGGCTGGTCTCAAACTCCTGGGCTCAAGCTATCCATCCACCTTGACCTCCCAAAGTGCGGGGATGACAGGCGTGAGCCACTGTGCCTGGCCGACTACCTCACAGAGTTCTAAGTTCATTAATATTTATAACACCCTTGAAATAGGGCCCAGCACATAGTAAGTGGTCAATAAGCATTCACAGTCTTATTCAATATCATTGCCCTACTTATTCAAGGGGAGAGGCACTTGTTCTCTGCCTACCTTTGAGAAATGTCTGCAGGAATCTTTTTTTTTTTTTTTTTTTGAAGTGGAGTCTCATTCTGTTGCCTGGGCTATAATGCAGTGGCACGCTCATAGCCACTGCAGCCTCCACCTGCTAGGCTCAGACAGTCCTGCTTTAGCCTTCCAAGTAGGTGGAACTACCAGCGCGTGCCACCATACTCAGCTAAATTTTTTTATTCATTATAGAAATGAGGTTTCACCAAGTTGCCCCAGCTAGTCTCAAACCCCTGGGCTCAGGCAGTCCTCTTGCCTTGGCCTCCCAAAGTGCTGGGATTACAGGCTTGAGCCTCCGTGCCCAGCCGGCTACAGGATTAATGAGATAATCATGGTCAACTGTTTGGAGCTTTGAAGAACAAAGACACTGCATAAATACACATGATTATTATTGTCATCTTTAGGCTTTGCCTGGGTGGGCCTATTGTGGTGGACTGATTTATGGAAATGGTGTGTCCCTAGGTGATCTGAATTAGTGATAAGCAAATTTCAGATGGTTAAGATAATAGCAGTCAGTGTCTTCCACCTGCTCAGGGTCTTTTATTCTGAAGGCTTATAGAAGGATGGAATAGCAAAAGAGTGCTCAGCCAAGCATGTGCCAAACGTCCAGGTGTGCACACTTCCACCTAGCCATCCACCCAGTCATCAGCATCAGGCCCAGGTGCGTGTGGCATGCTGGGCTACAGAC
Source organism: Carlito syrichta (assembly GCF_000164805.1). NCBI lineage: Eukaryota > Metazoa > Chordata > Mammalia > Primates > Tarsiidae > Carlito > Carlito syrichta. The sequence goes on from NW_007256048.1 coordinate 331,781, forward strand.
CTGCACACCTGCAGTCCCTACAGGAGTGAGAGGACAAGTTTATACCTTGCAAAATGGACAACAGCTGAGAAATAACATGTCTCGGACATTTGCTGAGAGCTGGGTCATGTTCTGAAGACTTCCTAGGTATTGGTTGTAGGTGATTTCCAATATCCAGGGAGGTAGAAACCCATTTAATAGATGAGGAAACAGAAGATCCTTGTTTAGGGTCATGTAGCCAGGAGGGTTGAAACTGGGATTCCCACTTGGGCAGCCTGACTCCAGAGCCAACAGCATTCTTAGCCAGCATATGACCATTTCTAACGAGGAACTAGAAGCCTCCCCAAGTCAGTTGACTGGAACTTATGGCACTGGCCCAGAATGGGGACTCTGGGTGGGTCCCCTTGGTTCCTCATCTTGGGAAATGTCTTAGGTTGGGTTTTCTGGAAAAGAGGTGAGAGGGGCCTGCAGGAGGGTTCCTGGGGTGTGCACCTGGGTCTGCCCAGGGACACAGAGCTGGGCAGAGGGGGCCGTTGAACTGAGGTACCCTCAGAGCAGGCCTCAGCCCATCCCACAGGGTGCTCTGAAGCTGGAATAGCCCTTCAGAGTTGCCTCCAATCCAATCAAGGGGGCCAGGCCTTTGTACCTCCACACCACCTAGTCATTGGATACAGCTGCCCCACTAGGCTGGTCACCTTGGGTGAGGCCTCTCTGAGGCTAAGCTGTTCCTGGGAAGAAACTCACTACTGGGGCGGAGTGGAGTGCCTTGAACCTGGAGTACCTTGAACCTTGCTGGGCTTGCAAGAAATCTACAACCTTCCCTGCAGGAGGCACTGCTGACTCTGACCAATTTTTTTTTTCTAGTTGGAGTCTCATTCTCTCACCCAGGCTGAAGTGCAGTGGCATGATCACCACAGCTCACCACAGCCTTGACCTCCTGGGCCCAGATAATCTTTCTGCCTCAGCCTTCCAAGTAGCTAGGACTACAGGCTTATGCTGCTTCACCCGGCTGACTTTTTTATGTTTGTAGAGATGAGGTCTTGCTATGTTACCCAGGCTGGTTTTGAACTCCTGGGCTCAAGCAGTTCTCCCGCATTGGCCTCCCAGAATGTTGGAATTGCTACAGGAGTGAGCCATTGCACCCAGCCTTTTTAAAAAAATCACTATGGCGTCATTCTGGAATCGTGGTTCATAACCAGAAACCAAGGTGATAGCTGGGACTTGCTCAGTTTCTCAGCCCTGACACACTGTGTCCTGTAGATTTTCTTCTGCCTGTCCATCAACCCCCTCCAATTCTGCCCATTCCCATGTCAGGATTTCCCCCATTCCCGTGCCGAGGCTTGGGTCAACAGCTCCTCCTGGATTGGATTTAGACCCTCATGCCCGCACATGGGGCAGTGAGCCTGGTTTGTCTTCTTCCTTCCTTGTAGGCATTCATTCATTCATTTTGTTGCTCACTCATTCCACAATGGTATGTTGAGTAAGTGCACAGTGCTTGAGATCCAGCAGTGAGAGGTGGCTAGGGATGCATACTGCCCCTTTGAAGTTGGCCTTCTTGTGGACTGGACAGACATTAGACAAGTCAGCACATGGGACAGTTTCCAGCCGCGATGAGTGCTGTGGTGAAAATAAAGCAAGGTGTGGGCTGGCAGCTGAGGGCCTGCCTGTGATGAGAACCAGCTGGTGCCGCACACATCTTTGCCTCCCTACTTAGATCCGCGTCTGGTGCGTGACCAGTGAGTTCCTCGAACATGCCTGGGTAGCAGGCTGACTTAACCGTCATCGTCAGGGTCGGGGAGTCTGTCCTGTCTTTCTGCCAGCCAGGGTGGGGTTCCCAGAAGCCTCACAAGGTGTGGTGCCTGCTGACTCAGCAGTGCTCTGCCTGGCAGGACTGAGATTTTCCTTGGAAAACCTCCCGCCTGGGTCCTCGTCCAGGGCCCCCCAGAGGTGCCAATCAGAGCAGCTCTGCTGGCATGATGGCTCATGAGGCCTGACAGCTATGTCCACCCTCCCGTAGCCCAGATTCAACTTGGGCCATCTTGGGGGAATGGACGTTCTCTGACATTTTCTGTTCTTCTTCGCTGGTCTGGAAGGCCTTGTGAGAACAGCCCTGCCGTCACCCTCCTATTGCCCCCTGACAAACCCAGTCCATCCTGAGCCAGGACCACAGCCTGGGAGAGAGTCTGTGGGGGCTTTGCAGACTCAGTGGAGTTTCACAAAACCAGGGTTTGCATGAGAAAACTGACTTCTGGTCCTGGTCCTGCTAAGTGACCTTGTTTTCTGGGTTTTGGTTCCTCGTGTAAAAAACCAGCCCTTACCACACCTGTCTTATCCCCGTCTGATGGGGCTGTTCTCTCCTGCCTTGGGGCTTTTGCACAGGCTTTTCCCTTTGCTGGAATGTTCTTCCTCACCCTTTCCCTTTACCCAGTGGACTCCATTCCTCCTTCAGGTCTGTCAGCCATCACACCTGCCTGACCAGGTAAGGTTCCTGTAGTATAGTCTCATAGGACTTCGGGGAATCATATTCCTCTCCTCTGTCTTGATCAGCTGTCCACTGATGTTTGTGGGATTCTTAGCCAGCAACCATCCTTATGTGCCCCAACCAGGATAGGCACCTTGCTGTCTTGACTGTAGCTATATCCCAGGCCTGTAGTCGATACCCAATACATTTTTGTTGCTGAATGACTACTCAAATAAAGTTACCTAAGAAAAGTCCCTTTATAAGTATAAAGCAGTTAACAATAGGGAGGGTGGGTTATTACCAGTGGGATCATGACATTGGCCTTGGGGAAGCAGCTGAAGATCTTCAGGGATTTGGGTGACCTTTCTGGAGCCCGGAAGGGCATTTTCCCACTCTGTCCTGAGTCAGCCTGGGCCTACTTGGCCCACGATACTGACTGAGCTGGGGGAGGCATTCCCGAGCCTCTGGTAGACTGGTCTTGCTCAGGCTTTCCTTGCTGCAGCTGCCACACACAGCTTTCTAAAGGTGTCATGTCTCAGTGATATCCTCGGTGTGTCACAGTGGCCTGGGCTTCTCAGTGTGCATGTGCATGCCTGTGCGGTTGCAAGGGCATGGTGTGGGTAGACAGGCAGCTGTACCCTAAACCCCTCTAGACAGTCACACCCCCATGAGCCTGCCCCTGCAGGTAGGACTCTTCTATCCCTCTTGAAGCCAGGCAGTCTCTGTTTTGACCAATCTGTCCCTGAGTCGGTGAGTATTTGCTGAGGAGCCACTATGTGTCTGGTGCTGGGCTATGGGCTGAGGACTCAGTGGTGACAGCCCTGGCAGATCCCTGTCAGTTTGTAGGGGACTGTTCAGTGGGGAAGACAGATGCTAAACAAATCCTCAGATGTAATAATGATATGGTCACAAGTGTTCCAGGTGCTGCAAAGAAGGAGGGTAGGGTAGGTGTCTCACTTTTGGGTCCAGGCATTCATTTGTTCAGCAGTATTTTGGGGTGCCGCTCTGTGGCAGGCAACGTGCTGGGTTAAATGCACCTCCTCGGGGCATTCTCAGACCACCAGGCCACAGTGATGATGCTTTCCTCCAAGCAGCCCAAGACTCTCCCATCTGGGACTTGGTAGCTTTTGATGTGTGTAATTAATTTAAATTTAGCACTGATATTAACACACATCTCATAGGCAGCCTTGTTGCCTTTTCCCCGGGTTTGCTCCTTATTCCACCAAATAGTTTGAGAATTCCCCTCCCTCCTCTCCCTTCTGCTTCTCTTCCTCTTAATCTTCTTACTGCTTCTCCTCACCTTTCCCCTCCACTTCCTCTTTCTCCTTCCTTCCTCTGCCTTCCCTTTCCTTCTCCTTCTCCCTGCCTCTCCTTTCTCCTTCTCCTATTACTTCTTCTACTCTTCATTATCTTCCTCTTCTTCCTCCTCCTCCTCCTTTTCCTCCCCCTCTTCCTCTCTCTCTTCCACCTCTGTCCCTACCATTTCTTCCTCCTCCACTTCTCTCTTCTTTCTCCTCTTCTTCCACCCTTCATCTTCCTTTCCCTCCTCTTTCTCCCCCCCTCCTCTCCTCCTGCTGGAGGCCTAGCTCAGCCGTCCTTGAGCCCTTGAAGGCCTGGGCAGGGGCTGGCAAGTGGCATCTGTACAGCACCAATGGGTCTCCTCTGTGGAGTATCCCTTGTCTCCCTGGCCGGTTATTCTGAATGGACCCAGGACTCTGCTAAGAGATGTAGGGTCTGCACAGTGCCTGGCACACAGGAAGTGCTCAAGGACAAACGAAGAGCATGGTCAAGTTGGTGATGATGTGATGGTTATTAGGAGTCAGACTTTCCTCTTCAGCTCTTCCATAGATACATAAACTTAACAAAGATCAAGTGGGTTTGCTCAGATTTTGTGTTCTGTATTCCTTGGAGGAAAAACACCAAATTTACATTTTTCCATTTTGGAGCAAATCAACATGAAAAATCAGAGTTCAACTTTTTAATTTCCTTTTTCAAGGAAACAGATATGAGCTGCAGGTGGTTGTTGTTAACCTGTGGTAATTGGGACTACACCTCTGAGCTCCAAAGATCACAAGCTTATTTTGAATGCTTGAGGTTGGAAAAGGCCAGAGGCCATGGGATTCACCTCAACAAATTTGCAACAATATTTGAGAATTTTTTAAAAAATTAAACAAAAGCCCTTTAAAGAAGCTGCATTACTCAGACTATAGCCACCCATTTTCTAGAGGAAGAGACTGGAGTCTCTTCCCTCACCTATAATAGCTTTAAAAAAAAAAATTAATGCTCATGCACTAAGCATTTTATATTATTTATCTCATTTAAGCTCCCAACAACCCTATCATCCCATTTTACAGGTAAGAAAACTGAGGTATAAGCAGGAATACTCCCCAAGGATCATACCGCTTATGAACAATGGATCCAGGCAATCTGAAAGCTGAGCCCACATAGTGATATTCTGCCCCCAACAAGAACCTACTTAGAATGCAGGTTCTGAAACTGACATGACAACTCAAACTCCTGGGTTAAGCTTCCTTTAACACCCATGTCCAGAGTGACTATTTTATCAATTGCTGCACAACAAACCACCCAAACACAACAACTTAAAACAACAAGCAGCTTGTCTCTCAGAATTCTGGGTATTCACTGTGCTCAGCTGAGCGGTTCTTCTGCTTTACTAGTTACAGCGGGGACTGCAGCCAGCTGGGGGCTCTACTGGGCTGGGACATCTAAGGTGGCTCACTGACCTGTCTGGTGCCTTGGTGGAAGATGGTTGCAAGTCTGAGATCAGGTGGGACACTGGAACACCTGGGGAGGTATGTGTGTCTGTCTGACCCCCTTCCCTGGTAGAAGGCTGCTTCCTCTTCACATGTCTCTTCATATGTCCTCTCTGGCCATCTTTGCAAAAAGATAATTGGACTTCTTACATGGTACTCAGGACTTTCCAAAGCTCAAAAGCAGAAGCCGCCAGGTCTTATCCTCTGGCCAAAATCCTATCTAGATTTAGTATGGGAAGAGACTAGACAAGGGCATGGCATTGAAAGGGGTGGTACACTTGGGGGGCCCTCTTTAGAGACCAGCTCCCACAGTAAGACTTCTCCTTCTACACAACTCATGGGCAATGAATCTATGAGGACTTTTAAAAGTACCACCTTTGTGGTTAAGCTAAAGTATAATCTTATTTACTGCTTCCACTAATCCTAGGAGATAGATTCTATCAACCAGTGATGAAAGAACTTAGAGGCTAAATAATTTGCCTAGTGTTACCCAGTCTATACATGGTGGGGGAGTCTGGATTTTGAATGAGGTCAGCCTGACTCCTGTTCTCTCTACAACAATTTCTCTTCCGGGAAGGTGCCATATCTTCTTATCTTCCTGCCACTTTCCATTGAAACTTATAAAATAAGCACAAATACTAAGTTATTGGAATGTACTAGGTCCTAAGAGGAGGTGGGAGACAGCATCCTGGTTACTGCCTTCGGAGAACTTAGTTAAAGACCTAAGACCAGGTAAACAGGAAAAGATAAAACTAACAGTACAGTCTAGTGCTGATGACATGGTACTTTTGAGGATACAGGGAAAGGCCATAGGCTGACAACCTTGGTGGCTGCTTCTCAGAAGAAGTGGGACTTAATGTTGAACTTTTAAATGTGATTGGAAAAAAAAGAGAGATTGGGATTTCAGAAAAAGATCTAAGAGTCCTGGTGTGGTAAGAATTGAACCAGTGTGACATATACCACATGTTTCCCAGGGCTGTAAGCCCTTTACGTGAATTAATTCATTTGACCCTCCAGCAATCCCGCAAGCTGGGTGGCATCATTACTACCACATTACAGATGAGGAAACGGGCTCAGAGAGGTTAAGTAACTTGTCCAAGTTCACATGTAAAGTCGTGGAGCTGGATTCAAATTCCAATAATATACATTCTGGCACCACAGTCAGGGTTCTAATCATCAAGCTTCACCACCTCTTTTTTTTCTTAATTAATTTATTTATTATAAAGATATGGAGTACAATTCAGGGTTAGGTATATAAACATTGATCATGCAGGTACCCTTGTTGATGAGGTATGCCCCTCCCTCCCCTAGCAGTTTCCCTCAACTGCCAATCCCACCCCCCCCCGACAGTTTCCTACTACTGCCAATGGCTTTCTTATAGCATTATAATTGTTCAAGGTCTCCTTATGAGTGAGAACATATGCAACTCAGTTCTTTGTTTCTGTGATAAATCACTGAGTATGATCGACTCCAAATCCATCCAAGTTGCTACAAACTCCGTATGTTTGTCCTTCTTTATGGCTGCATAATATTCCATTGTGTATATGTACCACATTTTCTTTATCCAGTCCAGCTTCGATGGGCAAACGGTTGGTTCCATGTTTTTGCTATTGTGAATAGAGCTGCAACAAACATACGAGGCTGCACCACCTTTTATGAGAGAGGCTGACTTGGGTGGGGACACGTTGTAGGGGCAGAGTGGATAAACCAGTTTGGCCAAAACCCAGAGTGGTCCTAGAGGGAATCGCGGCAGCATATTCTCTTTCCACGGATTCCTACCTCCTGTCTCTGGGGTAGAGGCATCGTCATCCGAATCCTACAGGTATAGACTGAGACTTGGAGAGGTCAAATGACTTAACTTACCCAAGAGCACATGTGTGGACCCCAGATTTCAACCTAGTTCTTCTGCATCCAAGCCCTGCACCTTAGAGAAAATAACCTAGCTTGAGGGGTTCAACTGCAGAAGGTCTTGAATTTAAATCTCGTAATTCCCCAGTGTGCATGCTGATGGTGGCTCTCAGCCAGGCAGTGAGTCCCATGGTTTCAGTCATAGCAGTCTCTAAGCCCCCTGCAGCTCTGTGTGATAGTGTGTGTGTGATAGTGTGTGTGTGCATGCACGTGTGCATGCGTGGGGAGGTCCATCGTGTCCAGCAATCTCTCAGAAACACTTGTGACCAACAAAGAGTGCTCCACTTCTGGAACTGGATTATCTGACTTCAGCTATGGGCTCTGCCACTTGTTGGCTGTGTGATTATGGGCAAGTTACTTAGCCTCTCTGAGCTCAGTCCTGCAAATGTGGGCTGACTGTGAGTGAATGGATGCTCTCCAGCCCTATGCATCACACACAGCATGTGCTTAATAAATGCCAGCCATGACAAGGAGAGGACCCCTTTCTCTAAGTCTCTAGGTCTCTGTCTTCCTGGGCTTCCTGGCAGCCAGGGGTTTGTATGTAGGTTAGTGTCCTTGGACGTCTCTGCTCTCAGAGCCCTCAGGAGTTCCTTTCCTGGATATAGAGCCCAGTGCTTTGGTCTTTTCCTCTCCTTCCTTTGCAGGAAGCTTCTCCCAACTGTTCTGAGGATGTTACCCAGCCCCCTCCTGTCCCCCACGACTCTAAACCCTCAGTTTCTCTTTTCTGGCCACACAGGCCCTCTGTTCTGTATGTGGACTGAGGTCTTTCTCATCACTGAGCCTTTGCTCATTCTGATCTTTCTGAGTGGGGCCTCTCCTCTCCCATTTTGCCAGCCTAGCCCTTACTAATCTTTCAGTGCCAGCCTCACCCTCTCAGAGGGACCATCCTTGACCTTGGATCCACACTCCGTCTCTGTTCTTCCTGTCCATGGGACTCTGGGCTTCTGTAGCACTCATCTAAATCTGCAATGAATGCCCATCTCCTCCACAAGACTAAGGTCCACGCGGGCAGGATCACATCCATTGATGATCCAAGCCCAGAGCTGGGCATACAATTGGCACTTAATACATACATGTTTTCTAAAATGAAGTGGAAAGGGTAGGTTGTGCTAATAGAGAAAAGGCGGATCCTTTTTGAGGGAACTGGAAAGGTTTTCTCTGACTTGGGGAAGTTCTACTGCTCTGTGGAACCCCCACCCCTCTTGCCCCCACCCACAGACTCATGGGAGACACTCGCTCATGGCCAAGGAGAATGATGGAGGGAATTGTGAGGCAGGCTGGCTCCTTCCGGATACGGCCTCAGAGCAAGAAGCGCCCACTGGTGAGGTCAAGGGAGGGACAGGTGTGCAGACTGTGCCCCGCCCAGGGCGTCTGCTGGCACTCCAGCTGCTGTCAGAGAAGCCAGTGATTTGTACCTAGGTGACTCAGGAAGCGCTTCCTTGAGGGGCCCTGGGGTGACCAAGCAGGGGTAGGAGCTCCACTCTGCAAAATGCAATCATCACCTCCTGTCTTAAAAATAAATCTTCTGTGGTTTTCTAATGAGGTCACAGGAAGAACTGCTCTGTGTTTCCTAGTGAGAAGGCTGAGCCGGGCAGGGAACGTGATCTCCAGACCTTGTTTCCTGTATCAGGCGGAGGTGTGTTGGGGTGAGGTTGGAGGTACCGACCAGAGCCAGGGAAATGGATATCCATAGGTATCCAAAGCCTCCCTTCAACCCCTGCCTTGGGCAGCAACCGTGAGACAGAGTCTAGTAACCTTCAGGGGCACTGAGCTCTGGCACTTACAGCAGTGGCACTGACCATGCCAGGCACTGTGCAGTACCCTCCACAGGGGTGCTATCATTTAATCCTCATCACAGTCCACCTCACCTTACAGAAGTATACCTGCCATGGTGCCGTGGTCATAGAAGGCTGTCAGTGAATGTTTATTGAATGAATGATAAAACTGAGATACGGAGAGGCGAATTAACTTCCTTAAGATTGCACAGCCTGCAGTGCCTGTGCTTTCACCCATGGCCACCTGAATTTTCACCCATGACCACCTGACTCCAAAGCCATGGTCTTAACCACTGCTCCGTCAAGCCCTCCTGTAAGCAACTTCCCCAGTGATGCTTCTCGAAGCCCCACCCCTTACCCCCAAACTGGGGTTCCTCCAAGCAAGGCGTACACGTCATCTCACATGATTCTTCCAGTAGTGACTGCAGGTTGCCCTTGCTGACCCACTTTTCAGAAGGGGAAACTGAGGCTTGGAGAGGATGATCAGCTTACTCATGGTCTCAGAATAATAGGTGAGAGAGCTCCAGAGTCAGACTAAGAATGATAATGACACGGTAGCATTTTCGTTAGGAAAGTTTGAATCCTCTAACTTAGTACTTCTCTCTGGCCCCCCAATTTTTGGTCTCAGCTGCCTTGGGTCATGGCGGCTGCAGCATCAGTGCATTAGATCACTTGAGGCTCACATGGGGGAAATGAATGCAGATGGGCTTTCATGAACACACAAATGCTGCTCAGATGTAAGCTGCGTTTATAGCCAGGCCATTAGGAGTGTGGGCTTTAGAGCCGCATCACAGGGGTTCTCGTTTCCCAGAGCTGTGTTACTTCACCTCCTTGGGCCCCAGTTTCCTCCTCTGCAAGATAGCAATACTTTCCCCTAGGTTTGTGGTGCTGCTTAAATAAGTGAATGGCTTTGAGCACTGAGAACAATGACTGGCACAGAGCAAGCTCTCAGTATGCAGTCACTGCTGTCATCATCGTCACCATCATTATCAGTAACGTTATTATTCCCTCGAATAGAAGAAGCAGGGCAGGGGCCTCCCTCAGGTGGCCTGTGACTCCCAGCAGAGCCAGCTACAGCCCTACAGTCAACCTGGAGGGTTGCATGGTACCGAGGCCCTGGGTTGTGTCAGGGTCCTTGTTCTCGCTTTTTTGTCTTACACTGTCTCTTCCAGCCCTTCATAGAGCCCGAGCAAGTCCCACATGCATGCAAGTCCAGTCTCTGACCGCAGCCGCCGGTCACCCTCCGACAGCTCCACCCTCTTCAGCAAGTGGCATTTGGAAGTGAGCCTGTTGTCCTTGCTGACTGGAGTCCCACACACCCACCTGTATGTGTACCGAGTTTTAGTCTCTGCCCCGCAGCCACTGGGTTCACCTGTTTCTTATGCTGGGTTTCTGCCTCAGTTTCCTGGTTTGGTATTCAGGTTCCCTGCTAACACCGTCTAGGGGTCTAGGCTATTTGCCTGTGATCTTGACACACACTTCATTCCCCCCATGACCTGGACACTCATGTGTGCTTTTGCACCCCTGACTAGTAGCTCCACACTAGTTTTGTTGAACATGTTTATTGAGCACCTACTATATGTGCTATTCAAGGCACACCATCCGTTCCAGCCATTTCCAAGCACTTTCCTAATTGCATGCACCCTGCTCAGCTGGGTACTGACACCCACCCAGTGAGGGGGCTTTCTGTGTATGTCCACAGCCTCCCAAGTTGACCACACACCTCAGGTGCTAGAGGAGTGCCACCCACCCCCAACTGGGACCAGCCCTGGTCTTTTCCCTATGTCCAGGCCTGTCCGTTCCCAGCTACCGCCCCTCCGCCACACTCTGTTCCCAAAGGTCTCGTTTTTGCATGGGAAGAAGTCCAGGCACAGAGAGGATGAATAATTGGCAGAAGGCAACTCAGGAAACATGTGTGAGGCAAAGGGGAGGTGACCAGAGACTGTCTGGGCACAGTGTAATAGGTACCAGGAGGCTGAACTTAGAAGGATGTGCAAGGCGGGGGCGATGGGACCCAGGTCCTGGGCTCTGTGTGGTCTCACCCATAGTGGGGAGGGAGCTGTGATGGCAAAGATCTGGCTGGGGCAAGCACATTTCCCGTTAGTCCTGCCTCTAGCAGGTCCTCCTCTGGACCCCACAGTGGCCAAAGCCTGGGAGGTCCTTCAGCCAAATAACCCATAGGAAATAGAGACTGCCTTGGATTCAGACTCTTTCCAACCCAGCCCTACCTCTCTCTGCCTCTCCTCATTGTCCTCTGCACAGTAATAGTACTTTCCTCATACAACTATTGTATTGTTTAAATAAGGTAATGCTTATAACGCATTGAGAACAATTGTTCTCAACTTACATGCTCTGCGCCCACCTTCCTCCCGGTGTGCCCAGAACTTTCCCTTCTTGTGTTGTAGCATTAGGCCCAAGTTCAAATTCTGCTAGCCTGGCAAGCTTTGACAAGTGGTTTAATCCTGCCAAGCCACAGTTTCTCATCTGTACAATGGGGACTTCTTGGAGTTGTGAAGACTGAATGAGACGAGGTGTTTAAAAGTTCTGTCCATTCAGCAGCCTGTGTTGAGCTCTGAATTTATAGTGAAAGGTAAGGTAGACCCAAGCCCTGTCCCCGGAGAAGGTATGGACCTGAAATAAATAGTGACAAAGATGATTTTTTCACATTGTGAATTTTAGTTTTAGTTGCTTTGGGATTCATGCTCTTCTCAATAATTACAAATGCAGAGAATATAAAAGTACCCACCAGAATTGACTGAGGTTGATAATTGCTCATATTTGCATCATTTTCTCACATAAAAGAATTCTTGTAAAACACCATCGCTAAAGCCAAAATCCCTCTTGTTAGCCGCCCACCCCGCCCTTCCTTCTTCCCCCAAGGCAGCCTTTATTTTGAATTTGGGGTATCATCTTCCTGTCTGTCTTTACACTGGGCTCTCTCTATGTGTTCATAAATCATAGATGATCTTTTTGTGTGTTTCATTTACATATATCACATCAGACTAAGGATGATACTCTGCAACTCAATTTTTCCACCCAAGATTGTTTTGCAAATGCATTCGTGTTAGAACGTCGAGCTGGCACGTTCATTTTGATTGCTGCTTGCTCTTTCTTCAGTCTCAGCCATCCTTTTCTCAAGCGAGGCTGCTGGGATTGCCTCACCTGCCTCTCTTCAGGCCCCACTGGCTGGTGTTCCTAGAAGGAGAATTGCTGAATCACAGGGTGTGCACGTTTGCGGCCTGACTGGCCAGTGCCAGCCTGTTTTCCAGAGTGTTTACCCTGGTTTGTCCTAGAGACATCTGAGGGTTCTTGTTTCTCCACATTCTCATCGGGGCTTGGTATTATTAGACTTTTAAATTTTTGCCGATCAGATTGGACGTAGATTGTTAGCTCAGACTTGTTTTTTTCTTCATGTCTCTGATCATTTGAGGATGGAACATGAATCCATGGTGTCTGAATATTTGGGTCTTCTATTCAATAAAATGCTGGCTCAGATTCTTTACCTGTTATTATTATTATTATTATTTTTCTCTTGGATTGCTTGTCTTTTATTGATTTATTTTTTGTTAGGAGTTCTTGATGCATCTTGGGGACTGAGTCTTTATCTGTTACATAGGGTACAGATGCCCTTTCCCACTGTATTGCTTATCATGGAGTGTTGTTCGTTGGGCTTTAGTCATATGGAAGGTTTTATTTATTTATTATATTGTTAATTCATTAATTAAGAGACAAAGTCTTGCTCTGACACTCATGCAGGAATACAGTCGTGCGATCATAGCTCCCTACAGCCTTGAACTCCTAGGCTCAAGTGATCTTCCCATCTCAGCTTCCTGAGTAGCTAGGACTGCAGGCATAAGCCACCAAACCTGGCTAATTGTTTTTAAATTTTTATTTTATTATAGATATGTGGGGTACAATTAAGGATTAACTGCACAAATAGGCTGCATGCAGGTGAAGTTTGGGCCTGCAACTGACCTTTCCCTGGTATCCTTTGTGTTGTTACGTGCCACCGCCTTCCCTGGCAGTGCCCAGCGACTGTCGATCCCTCCCTAGTGCTAATGTGACTAACGTTCAGGTCCCACTTATGAGTGAGAACGTGAGGTATTCAGTTCTTTGTTTCTATAATAGATCACTAAATATGATGATCTCCAACTGCATCCAACTTGCTGGGAAGTCCATAATTTTGTTCTTCTTTATGACTGTGTAATACTTCATCATGTATATGTTTCACATTTTCTTTATCCAGTTCACTTTCAGTGGGCAATAAGGTTGGTTCCATGTTTTTGCTATTGTGAATAGTGTGGCAGTAAACATGCGTGTGCAGGGGTCTTTTTTGTAGGATGATTTATGTTCCTCTGGGTATATTCCTAGGAAGGGGATTGCTGGATCCTATGGAAGGTCGATTTTTAGTTCTTTTAGGAATCACCAAACTGCTTTTCACAGAGACCAAACTAGCTTTACAATCCCACCAACAGTGTAGAAGTGTTTCCCTTTCTCTGCACCCACACCAGCATCTGTTTTTGTTTTTGTTTTTGGTTTGTTTTTATTAATGATGGCCATCCTTACTGGAGTTCGGTGGTATCTCAGTGTGGTTTTGATGTGCATTTCTCTGATGATTAGTGAAGCCGAGCATGTTTTCATGTATCTATTGGCTGCCTGTATATCTTTTTTTGAAATGCATCTTATTCATGTCCTTTGCCCACTGTTTAATAAACTTATTTGTTTTTATTCCTTTCAGCTTGTTTGAGTTCACACCTGGCTAATTTTTAAAAAAATTTTTGTAGAGACAGGATCTTGCTACATTGCTCAGGCAGGAGTATTTAATTTTGTTATGGTCAAATTGGCTGCTTTTTTTTTTCTTTTATGATTTTGACTTTCTTTTCTTAAGTCCTGAGAACATGGGGTGACAGGCTCGCTTAAAGCGCAAACCTCACCCTCACGCAACATACTCATATAACAACCCTGCATATGTACCCCTGAAATCTAAAGTAAAAAAAAAAAAAAAAGATACTTGCCTATATTTTCTTCTAATAGTGTTGACATTTGTATTTCAGCTTCACGTTTGGACCATTCATCAACTGGGAGTTCTTTCTGTGTGTAGCGTGAGGTGGAGGTCTAATCTATCTTTTGTTTTCTCTAAGGGAGGTCATTTGCCCCAGCGCCCTAGTCTGAACAGCCTGTCGTGTCCACACTGTTTTTGTAATGTCACTTCTCTTCTATACTAAATTGACATGCTGTATCTATGTGAGTCTTTTTCCAGGCTCATTGTTTTCCTTCTTTATCTAGATAGAAATAATTCCTTAATCATAATCCTAGGAAATGCTAGAAAAACACAGCTCAGGATGCCATGCTGAACGCACAGCAGGGGCTTTTAGAAAGCCTTTCATTCTTTCATTCTGCTTCCTTGCAGTCTCCACTTCTGTGCAAATCACAGACCTTTCCGTGCTGCAGCCTGGCTACCCTGTATGGACTGTCTGCTGTGGCACTGGGTTGGGGCTGGAGTGGGCACCCACTGGGAGAAGAAAGCCTGATCCGTCGAGCAGCGACAGACGCCACCCCACTCTGGGAGGCAGTGTGCAAACAAGGCCCAAGTTTGTCTCCTGAAGCCTGGTGTTTACGCATGCCTGTCCTCGCTGTGATAGAGTCATTTTTCAGAGCAATTTAACCATGTCTGTGGGCCTGTCCCTACAGAGATTAGATAACACAGACACACAACAGCACAAGTTGGTTCCCAGAGAAAGATGTCTAGTCTCCAAGCTCATTGGCAAAGCAGGCAAGCATCTGCTAACTGAAAGACGAGGCTGGGGGTGGCAAGCGTGTGGGTTGCTGGGACCACTTTGAGAATCTGCGTTTTTCATGGCTCCTGCCCTCGTACGGTATCTGCATGTGGTCCAGGGCATTCAGAAATGCCTCTTCATTTTCCCACTGTGGTTCTCAAATTCCAGGGCATTGCATCGGCTTGCAGTCCTCAACCTACTCATCAGCTACTCAACCTCTTTTTAAAATCCAGTGCATGAAACAGCAATTTAGGAGACCACTAAATTGAGGCTGGGGGATGGCATGGAGGGGTTAGATGACTGTTCACATTTTACACAAAGGACCTAAACTCACGCTGCACAGGACTTATTTAACAGGCAGTTCACGGACTGAGTGCAATTTACCAAGCACAGCTTGGCTTAGAGATACCTTCTAGGAATCTAGTACAATCAGTAAAACCATGAGAGTGCTGGACTCAGGAGACTGCAGACCTGGAGTTGAGCTGCAGGGCCCTGGACATCCTGTCTCGCATGGGATGGGAGTAGGGGTGATTAAGTTCAACACCGATGCGGTAAGTAAGAGTCAGAATTACCCTAGGAAAATCCCTTTTATTGCCTAAGAAGCACAAGGGACAGACAAACATTCTCAAGACTGCCGCAGCTGGTTTCCCCCATTGTTGGAGCAGCTCGCCGTTCCTTTGGTTGAGCACCAGATGAAGTCTGTGGCTTGTGTGTTTGAGGGAGGCATTTGCAAAGCAGTTATCTCTACACAGACACCCAGCTGGGTAGGGAAGAGGACTGCAGCAGTGCCCTGCGAGCACGTCCTCCGAGGTGACTCTTTTTTTGAAGATATTTGAACAACACGGTAACATGATGGTTGGTAAAACCATGAACAAAGGATCTCAGGTGAGCAAAGTCGAAACAGGACCCCAAGAAGCTGCTCCCACAGGGGCACAGCACCCCGCCCCTCAAACCCATTCTTTTTAGTGTTTGAACCTGGCTGTGCCTCTGTCTTTGTCTTTGAACATGGGACTCACACTCAGGGCTGGGAGAGGAGCACACTTGGGTGACAAGGACACCCAGGAAAGAAGACACGAAGCTCCTGTCTTCCCTGCATTCCAGGCAGGAGCTCATTGATGAAAAGAGCAGGTGGAATCACCTGCCAAAGAAAGATAATAATGGTTGCCGCTGGCATCATAGCAGCTAGCACTCTGTGTCCAGCACTAGTCCAAATGCTTTACACATATTAACTTATTTGATAATATGCATGCAATCAACACTCAAATGGGCCCACGGGGCATCGCCTGGGGGTACTCATTAACCTTCCAGATTGCCAGGCCTCCCCACTGGAATTTCTGATTGAGTAGTTCGAGGTTGGAACCCAGGAATCTGTAGGGGTTTCTTATTGTTGCTGTTTCTGTTTTTGAGTCAGGATCTCACTCTGTCACCTAGGCTGGAGTGCTGTGGCACAATCACGCTCACCGCAGCCTCAAACTCCTGGGCTCAGGCGATCCTCTTACCTCAGTCCCCCCAGTAGCTAGGACTACACCACCACACCCTACTAATTAAAACAAAAAATTCTGTAGAGACAAGGTCTCGCTTGTTGCCCAGACTGTTCTCAAACTCCTGGCCTTAAGCAATCCTCCCACTTCGGCCTCTCAAAGTTCTGGGATTACAGGCGTGAGCCACCATGCCCAGCTAGAGTCTGTGTTTTTATAAAGTACTCCATGTAACCCTTCTATACGGGTGGGCTTGGAAAATGTCAAATCATAATTTCTCTTAGTTCTTGTTTACGTTTGCTGAGCTGGTGCGGTGACATTTACGTCTGTTTGCATGTGTGTGGCCAATACCCGGAGCTTTCTGAGAATAATCTCTCTGAGCCTGCGTCTTCTCATCTGCAAAATGGGGATTGTAGTAGCCTCCTTCCATGGGTGAGCATTCAGTGAGATGAAGCACTCCAGTCGTGACATCTGGGACATGACAAGTGGTCGGTACTACCGTTGTTATTGACTATTACTGTTATTCAGGGATGCACAGAGCATACAAAGAGAGACTGGCACACCCCTGCGAGTGTGTTACCTGAGCAGAGTAGCCTTTACCCAGTTTGCTGCTGAGATATGCTCAAGCTAATCTCCTTTCACTGGTTCGTACATGTAGATCCAGTGCCTAGGGGAAAATGGATTGGCAGAGAATTGATTACTTCCTGCATCCCTAAGCAGCCTGGTTTCCAAAGGCCCTGGTCAAATTAAAATGCATTAACTGAGTTTGTCAAGGAGCGACCAGCCATCTGGGAAGGGCCGTCCCCTGCCTCCTGCCCACGTGCACCAGGCCAACGGCCACGTCCGCATTCACACGCAGGACCACGCGGTGCCAAGACTTCTCTTCTGGCCGCATCCTGGCTCCCATGGAAACCTGGGGTTTGGTTCTGAACCTGGAGACAAATGAGGTGGCTGTCTGTACCAGGTCCCCAAATGGGTTCCTTTTCATGTGCAATATTTTCTCTGCCTTTTGTGGAGGTTCAACCTCAGAAAGCAAAAGCACAAAAAGGCCAAACCAAGAAATAGACCAGCCGAAAGGGAGCCAAGGGAGCCGATTACATAACCCCAGCAGCCGGGCTGTCGGCGAGCCTATGACTTATTTAGCTGTCTGTCTTTTCGGGATGTCAGACTCCATCCTTTCCAGCTGGCTCTCCGCTTCGGTGATTACATTAACACTCAGTAATTATAGGAAATGGACACCCCTCTAGTCACCATTCCCGAGTGGCAGGATAGGGGATACTCAGTACCAGGAATGCACAGTCGCAGGGGGCTGGTCCCTGCCCGAAATTTCCACAGTCTGTGGCAAAAGGAGACAGAAATAATGCCCCAGTAGTGAGTTCTCCCCTGATGCAAAACGCATGAAGTTTAAAAGCTGGTGCTTGATCTCAAGCTGATACCCTGGTGTTCCACTGTCCTTTAAAAAATCCAAAATGATCGTGATGATTATCAGTGGTTGCCTCTGTCATTTTGACATAACACAGATTTGGCCCCTGAGGTCTCCACGTGGGGGAGAAATTCCTGATCTGTGAAATCCTCGAATCTGAGAATCACTGCTTTATACGTAAAGGAATAACATAATACACAAAATAGAATCATAAAGAGTTTTATTTTTTAAATCCCATGTGCACGGCATGGGACCTCTTCTCTCGACATAGTGGATGGCAGCCACTTAGAGGTTTCTTGCTGCCTCTTCTGGCCTGCCTCCGGCCTGCCTGGCCTGCTGGGGCTTTCTGCTCCCCTACCAGAGCAGTCCTCAGATGCTTCTCTGCCTGCTGGCCTCGTCCTTCCCTGACTCCTAAGCTAGCCTTGATGGAGATGTGTGTAAAACAGATGATAAAAACAGCCACCGTTTGCTGCGTCTTTCCTGTTTGCCGAATACTTGGCATACTTTCTTCCATCTCCCCAGCAACATTGGGAAGTGGGTAGTCTTATTAGTGGTACTATCCCCATTTTAAAGATGGGAAAACTGAGGCTCAGAGAGGTTACATCTGAGGGGTTCCTCGAACCCATGCAACTTGGAACGGCAGGGCTGGAACGTGAATCCAGGCAGCCTGATCCTGGAGCCTGCACCTGTGACTCTACTGCCTCCCATGTGACAAAGCATGGTAGGGGAGGGACGCAGACCCAGATTCGGATCTCAGCTTGTCTGCCTCATAGACTGAGTCTGAAGCTCTCTGAGCCTCTGCTTTCTCATCTGCAAATTGGATCTCTTAACAGCTGTCTCTGAGGGTTGTTTTCAGAATGAGGCGAGGTCACGGAAGGTCCCTGGGATATGGCACCTCTGTCTCCTTCCTTAATTGGGTAGAAACCTGTGACCCAGCCATACCTGCTGGCCTGCAAATGGCCTGCTGGGGCTTTCTGCTCCCCACCATGCCCAGCCCGAGCTGCATTTCCCCTTCTTCCCGAAACATGACCTTGTTACCTCTCTCAAGCCACAGCTCCCCCCAGGATTTTGCTGGTGGGAGATAGTGGGACCTGCCAACTCTCCCCACACCTGCATTACCCCACGCTGGGCTGCGGACAGAATTCCTAGCTAATGACATCCTTGCCTCTTCAGCTAACTCCTAAACTCCTCCTCTTCCTGGGTTTGCATCTCTGTGGCTGGCCCAGTCAGCCAGATACCTGCGGGCCCACAACTCCCAGGATAGTGACTGTAGCTCTTGAGTCTCTCATGCTCCGTGCTTGTGCCCCTCTGAAGCTATGTTGTTAGGAGGTGGAGAAGGAGTTGGGAGATGGCATTTACCAACCACAACATGCCTTTGACATGGGTCCTGCTGATTCTTCTGTGGAGAGGGTTAACACAGGCCTTGGTCCCAAGTCACGCATTCTGATTATATGAATACCCTTTCATGTAAGACCTGTGTCATCCCAGGCATGGGCAACAGATCACACAGATAAGTGAATCCTCCTGACTGCCTGGGAGGTGGATCACACTTGCTTGGATTTGACAGTGAGCAAACCAAGGCCAGGTGAGGGTAGAGAAATGTGCATAGAGCCCATGGTCTGGTAGTGACAAACCTGGAATTGCACAAGGGCCTCCCCCATTCTGACAGCCCTGTTCCTGGCTAGACACAGGCCAGAGACGCAGGAGGCTGTCTCCCCAGGCTCTCTCTACTTCCAGGATCTATAGGGAGCTTGGGGGTTGGGTGGCACCATCTCCTTACCAGTTACCTCTGCCAGGGGGTGTCCTCACCACTCCCATGATCCTCTATTTGCTCTTCTCTCAAGTGGGCATACAGATGCCTACTAACACCTCCTAGGGCTGTAGGGAGAATAAAGTGAGATCATGTCTGCAGTGTGTTCAAGAACAGAACAGTACACTTAATGAAGGTTATTCACCTTATTCTTGACAGAACCTTCTACCCATTCTTTAAAAAAAAAAAATTCCAGCTCTCTGTGGGTACAGCCTGCATTGCCAGGGAGCACTTTGTGGCAGGCTTGGCTGAAAGTCACAGGTCCCAGAGGGCAGAGGAAGCTTCAGACAATGAGCCCTCCTCTCCAAAATGCTGCATGCTTGCCAGAGAACTCTAAGGATGCTGGGGAGGGATCCTTCTCTCCTGGCCCCTTACCCAAATCAGACATAAACGACATGAACAAAGGAGACCAGGGGAATGCCTGGAAGCCTTTGGAATTCATGCAGAAAACAGAGTCGATGGCGATCAGGTTTGATTCTAATGACCCATGTCCCATCTGCTGGAAAGAACCTGTTTCCACAGCAAAATCTTTCCATATTCTCTTGAGCAATGGGTCAGAGCCAGTAAAAACTGTAGTTTGGGGAACTGGCCCCACGAAGACACAGTCTCAGCGCAAGACAGACAGGGTGGCGACCTGGCCATCTCCGCACCACCTGTCACAAGCCCTCCATCCTGTCTCTTTAAAATGCACAGTAGAGACACATCTGCTCAAAATGGCCTTGAAAACCACCCCGGCGTCTCACGTAGCACCCCGAAAGATGGAGTGTTTTGTAAATGACTTGCTGGATTCGGCCCTCCAGGGACTTCCCCTGGCTTCCAGGAGTGATGCACACCCAGTTTTTCTGCTGGTTTGGGGAGCCCTGATTAATGGTGCTCTGCTACTCGTTCGAGGCAGGTGGTTTTTCACTGCCACGGCCTGCCCTGATGGATGGCACAGCCTGATCCTCAGTGAGGGCGCTCCCTCCCCAACCTTCCCCACCCCCAGTCCGACTCCTTCTCTCCACGCCAGGCCTGACTCATCCTAGCAGCTCCTGCGTCCCAGTGGCCAGCTGTGTGGAGGCACTTCTCATGCATCTCAGCTCCTGGAAACCTCATAGCCCCCTGCAGGGAAGACACCGGTAGTACTGTCCATTTTGCAGATGAGAAGAGTGAGACGGGGTGTGGCTAAGGAGCTCCCCTGAGGCCCAGGTTGGTGTGAACCCAGGGCCCTGCTGTTTTTCTGCCACACTCTTCTTTGGTGAGCAGACCTTGGAATGCTGTGGAAAAGGCACTGGTTTGATTCACCAGCTTAGATCAGGCTCTGGCTTGATTTGTTAGCCTTAGGAGGTACCTCTGTCTGGGCCACGGCATACCGTTACCCAGGTTGCGCACTGCCCAGCTCTGGAGGGTACCATCACAGTGTAGTCTATGTGACTGACACCCTCTAGAATTAAGCACTGCATACACTGCACCCCAAAAATGGTGGTTGACGCACTGTTAACCATATATGCTGTCAATGATTATGAAGCAGTGTTACCTGGCTCTTTGATTGAGTTGCCACATCTGTTAAAAGGGGATAATGGTAACAGCTGCCTATCGGGGTCCAAATAGTACGTAGTTACTCAATGGTCAGCATAGTCACTCTTAGCATTTGCTTGTATTTTTCTTCAGAGGGAGGCACATTTTATCCTTCACTTAGCCTCATCCTTTTGGGAAGGCGCCACCATCTGTGCGGTAGGGGCAGGCACGGGATCGGCGCTGGCATGGCTGCCTGGGTCCCTCCCAATGGACGGCAGGAGAGCTGCAGACACTTGGAAATCCTCGTGTCTGGGCGGGAGCCACGGCAGCAGGCGTCTGATCCGCCAGCTCACGCTGGGAAGGGAAGCCGGTCCCTGGAGGGCCGTGCTGAAAACAGACGCATGGCCTGGCATGGCCGCCAGCCAAGGAAGCTGCCCGCCTGTGCTTGGTGTCATTGGCTCTCTCTCCCTCCCTGTCCTCCAAGGGCCTGTTGTTTGAATGAAAGAAGGGTGCAGCTGGGGGGTCAGAGCTCCGGGTGCTGGTCCTGCTCTGCTCCTGACCAGCTCCCTGATATGACAGGGTGGGCATGATGTTTTCACCCTGTGTCCTCAGCTTCCCCATCTGAAAATGAAGGCATTGGACCGATGACCTAGGAAAGTCTATTCTTTCCCCCTCCAGTTTGTGCAAGGGACAACATAGGGTAGTGGTTCGGCAAGGTGGAATCGTACTCCTGGGTTCTAGTTCTCGCTCTGCCACTTCTCATAGCTAGGGGACAAGTCACGTCACCTCTCTGGGACTCAGTTTCCTCATCCGTAAAATGGGTTGGGCACAGGGTTGTGATAGTACCCGTCCCATGGGGTTGTTACAAGATTTATGGATTCATACACAGAGTGCTTAGAACAGAGTCTGGCACCAGCAGCATTCCATAAACGAAGCTAGTTGCATCCTTGAAGATGTCCTAGTCAGCCGGGTGTGGTGGCACGCACCTGTAGGCCCGACTACTCAGGAGGCTGAGGCTGGAGGATTGCTTGAGCCCAACAGATTAAGTCTGAGTGAGCTATGATTGCACCACTGCACGCCAGCCTGGGTGACAGAGCCACTTTAAAAAAATGAAAATAGAGTCCCTGGTTTTCCTACTTACAGAGCTAGTCGTACTGTCCCAGGCTTCAGAGTCCAGCTACTGGTGAGTCCAGGAGTCTCCGTGGACATGTTCCTCAAGTGACTTCAGAGCACAAGAAAGCCTCAACCAACCATGAGTCACTGAGCATGCCTTTGCTCGCTCAGTCAGTTTGCTAATGAGCACCTGTTATGTGCTAGGCACTGTTCTAGACTCTGGGGATAGGCCAGTGACCCAACGATCACTCATGGAGCTTACTGTTTAGTGGAGAGAAGTCGGACACTAAACAAATAAGTAAAATAGCAGCAGAGATCTCCAGGTGCTGCTTTGATAAAACCAGAGGGGATTTTCTGATTCCCACCGCCCCCTTCCCTGGCTGAGACTCTCTGAGGTAGAAAGTTTCAGCTCTCCCAGTCTCAGCTCCTGCTCTGTCCTTCTGGGTGTCCTGCACCACCCTCCCCCAGACGAGGCCCTCACACCATGATCCCCACTGAGTATGATCTCTGGAGTCAGATGGGCCTGGCAATTTGCCCTTGGCCAAGTCACTTAGACACTCCCTTCCTGTTTCCTCATCTTTCAAATAACGTTACCCTCATCCTGGACTGTCTTGAGGATTCAGTAAGATAAGACGCGTAAAGCACTTAGAACAGTGCTTGTCCCTGTATGAACTCAGTCAAGTCGCTCTTTGAGCCTCAGTTTGCTCCTCTGTAAGATGGACATAAAATAGTGCCTAGCTCACAGTGGGTCTAGCAGTCTTGAATATGCTAAGGTGTCAAAGCCACTTGGCCCACGAAGGCTGCTCTTTCTCCCCTCCTGTGTGATTGCTGCATGACAGATCTCCCCGAAACTCAGTGACCCTAAGCAGCCACTATTTATAATTGCTTACACATCTGGGGGTCAGGTGAGGCAGCTGCAATATGCTAGGCTCAGCTGGGCCGCTGTGTTTCAAGCTACAGAGACAGCAAGGCCTGGTTCCTCACTGAGGTTTGGGCTCAGATCCGCTCCACGTGTGTCCAGCAGCTTCCAGGGGACATGTTGCAGAAATTCAAAAGGGTGAACGTACAAGGCCGCATAAGACTCAGGTGGGGACACTCTGCTTCACTTTTGATCATCAGAAAAGCCATCTCGTTGGTCACACCTGAAGACAAGGAGTGAAGAAACAGTCCCCCTTCAGTGGAAGGACCTGCAAAGTCGCATGGCCAGGATGTGAGTCAAGGCAGAGGTAAAGAGTCAGGGACACGGATGGAACCTATGGGCCTCCCAGGAACTCCCAGAAGAACCAGTGTATGCTGCTGGTGACAGCTGTGCTGCAGGGCATGCTGCTGTCCTGTGTGTTTGGCTGTCCCATGGGGGCAGCGACCTCCAGTCACTCTCTGGATTGGTGCTTCAGATCCCCACCCCCAACCCTGCGCGCACAGGGATGTGGGATGTGACTCCCAGGTGTGTGATGGGGGTTGGGTGCAGGAGGGCTGGGCTGCACATGGCCTCCAGCCTCCCACCACCACCACGTGCCAAAACTGTCCTTGCAACGAAATAAATAAAACTGTCAGCCGGAAAAATGAGGGGCAAGCCGACCAAATATGATAAACTGTCTCTTGCCATGTATTGTACTCTCTACAATAAAACCCCAAACGGATGCTAAAAATGTGTGCAGCTTTGTGAGGAGACAGGCGTGCTCTGTGTGGCCAGGATTTTCTGAGAAAGGTAATTTAACTGCAATGCACAGAAAGGAGAGAGAGTCAAAGCGGTAATTTGGAACGTGTACATCAGGTGCTTTTTCAAAAATTGATATTGCTGGTTATTTTTCTTTTATTAAAATCCAGAGCTCCATGGACTCGTGTCCCAGCCTTATCAGGCTCATTCTAGGCGAGCATTGACATTTCTAATTTGCAAATTTAAAGATTGTCACGAAATGGTTTAAACACTCAGCATGATTGGGGAGCTTTTTGACTGTGGGTGACAAGGGCTGGCTCATCTCTGGGAAGATGGTAGCGGACAGGGGAGGAGAGCTGGGCTGGATTTAGGGAAGGTTGGAAACAGCTAACATTGACCAAGCACTTGGTGTCACATACTTTTCTAAGCATTTTACACACATATTTAAATCTATCTCACATAAAGCTGTGATTTCCAGTGTACAGATGAGGACAGTGAGGGTCTGGAAAGTGAAATCGTTTGCCCAAGGTTCCGAAACTCCCAAGTGACAAGGCTGGCGCTGAAACTCTGTGCTGAACTTCGGTTTCCTGGGCCCACCGGTTGCTTCTCTGCCTCAGGGAAAGCATGAGCCTGAGTCAGGTGGTTTGGGTTTCAAACCCCAGTTCTGTCAGTTACTCTAGACTCTGACTTTGTGTTCTTTTGTCTAATCAGCCAGTGGGCATGCCAGACCACGTGAGGCTTGGGCAGGGCAGGATGCCTTCACTTTTGATCATCAGAAAAGCCATCCCGTGGTCACACCTGAAGTCAAGGAGTAGAGAAATAGTTTCCCTTCAGCAGAAGGACCTACAAAGTTGCATGGCCAGGGTGTGAGACAATTGAGATTGTACCATGTGCCGGATGCTATACTGGGCACCAGGGGCATGATGGTGAGTGAGACGCCATGTCCTGCGTTTGTGGGTCCCCAAAATGTTCAGAGCTACTAGGAAGGAACAGAATGCTCTGAGGGCACGTGGCCAGGGAAACTGTGGGGCTTCCCCCGCAGTGGACTTTTGGGTGGCTCTCTAAGGAGAAAAGCCAGCTAGGAAGTGTTCTCCCCTCCTCTCCTCTCCCCCTCCTCCTTTCCTCCCCTCCTTCTCCCTCACTCTCAACTTTTGGGCATGGAACCCAGCCATCATGCTCTGAGAAAGCCCAGCCCCGTGGAAGGGCCATGTGTAGCGGTTGTGGCCAGTGGCTCCAGTCAGGACCAGCTACATAATTTGCAGACTCCAGCACACCTTGAAAATATGGGACCTCTTGTTCACAAATTATTAAGAATCTCAAAACAGTGACAGTAGAGCCTTAAACCCAGGCTAAGGCCCTTGAGCAATGACACAGGTGCAAAGTTGCATACCCATGAAGACCGGGCCTCAGCCAAGGCCCCAACACCTGTTGCCAGCAGGACGCGTGAAAAGGCCTTCCAGAGGACCCTGGACCCAGCCACTGTCTGACTGTAGCTCTCCGAGAGACCCTAGATCAAAGCCACCAGGGCACCTCCAGACACACATTAAACAATGATTGGAGTTGTTTTTTTTAAGAAAAAGTCAGCTTGGCTAAAGAAGGGGGTGGGGTGGGTTG
Source organism: Carlito syrichta (assembly GCF_000164805.1). Taxonomy (NCBI): domain Eukaryota; kingdom Metazoa; phylum Chordata; class Mammalia; order Primates; family Tarsiidae; genus Carlito; species Carlito syrichta. The sequence goes on from NW_007256048.1 coordinate 357,047, forward strand.
TAGACAGAGGAAAGAGTACAGGGTACTGAGTCAGATGGTTGTGTGGTATGCTTAGGAGCTGGACTGGCAGGAGGGGAGCAGAGTTGAGAGGAGAGGGGTTGGAAAGGGAGAGGGAGACCCCAGGATTCCAGTCTCGGTCCTGAGAGCAAGAGAAGCCACTGGAGGGGCACAGGGTGGGAAGAACTCACCTGGACTTCCATTTGTGGAGATCGCTGGGCTGCTATGAGGGGGTGGAGTGGAGTTCCTGGAATGAAAGTGGGAGGGGAGAGGTTAAGAGGCTGTGGAAGGGCGGGGGGGTCGTGGCAGACTGGACCAGGGGCGGCAGTGGAGACGGAGGGGAATTGGACAGATTTTGAAGGTGAGATTTCTTTATTTTGATTTTCTTTATTTTTTGTTGTTGTTT
>NW_007256048.1:357538-370028 GCF_000164805.1 Carlito syrichta
GATCCTTCCGCCTCAGCCTTCCAAGTAGCCGGAATTACAGGCATGCGCTACCATGCCCGGCTGATTTTGTGATTTATTGTAGAGATGAGGTCTCGCTGCCCAGGCGGGTCTCGAACCCGCGGGCTCAGGCAATCCACTCGCCTCAGTCTCCCAAAGGCGCGGGATTACAGGCTGAGCCACCCAGCCCGGCTAGGTTTTCTTTATTTTAATAGCTTTCGGTTTACAAATGGTTTGGGGTTAGATGGCAGCTTTGTACAGTGGTAAAGAAATCTGGGCTTTGAGTGCACTGATCAGCCCCATGAGTGCACATTGCAGCCGAGGAGCGATTTTTCCTCCCTTCACCCTTCCGAGTCTCCCCGAACATGGGTGAAATTACCTGTGGAGAACACCTAGAGTCGCGCTGTCCAATACAGCAGCCACTAAACACGTGTGATGACTAATACTTTCAGTAACCGAAATGGAATACAATTCAAAATTCAGTTCTTTGGCTGCCTGCTCAAGCCTTACCTGTCTCCTCTGCATGTACACAAATCCCTACCTCGTGGGAGTATTATGGGGACCAAATGCCATAATCCATGCAGAGCACCTAGTGCAGGCTCTGGCAGTCTAAAACACTGTGGGAATGTATGTAGGGTATTCAGTAGGTGCTCAGTAAATGTTAATGCCCACTCCCCTTCCTTCATAGCCTTCAGCTAGCAAGTTGTGGCACCTTGGGGGCTCTCTACCTCTCTGGTCCTCCGTTCCCGCAGAGTAGGAGACGGTGAGCCCTCTGAGTCTGTGGCCTGAGGACTGATTTACCAGCCAAGGGGCCCCATCCGCTGTGCAGATTGACACCGTGGTTTCCCCTCCCCACTTCCCTTACCTTGCCCCCCAGCTGTGCCCAGTAGGGTAGGTTTTAAGCATGCTGACGAGTGGATGGCGTGTGTTATGATCTGAACTCCGTCTAACCAGGCTCAAGCCGGTGGTTCTGGGAACTGGGAGCAAGTCCTCATGTGGCCTGCAGCACAAGGAGCCACGAAACAGTGACTGACTTTGAGCCAAGAGTGTTGATTCCTGCTTCAAGGATGCCAGGGCCCCGGTAAGCCCTTGACTCATCTTAAGGGATGAGCAGCTACAGTGTCATTTAGGAATCATGGATCCTACTATGACAATCTGCCATGCTTATAGGGTGACCGTCTGTTACTCCGCTTTTATGCTGCCATCAACAACAGACATTTATCGAGCTCTTAATGAGTACCAGGGACTCACACTCTGCAGACAATCGCTCATTTTATTCCTGCAAGAGCCCGTGTGGTGTGCACAATACAATTCTTCCTACTTGGGGGATGAGGAAGCTGAGGTTTGGCAAGGTCAAGTAACTTGCCCAAGGCCACACAGCCCATGGTCTGAGCCAGACTCAGATGCCTGAGACTTTATGTTTACCGGTGGGTAGTTTTCATCCAAGCAAGGCCCATGAGTCCTGCAAGGATAAAGGAGGCAGTGAGGGGAGTCATTTGTGCTTATTGTCCAGTTGTATTAACGGAAGAACACGGAGATGTAGGAGACTTGAGCAGGGGCCCTAGGGTTTACTATTTCACAAATCGGAAGACTGGGGCCCAGAGAGATAAGGCTGTGCCAAGTGACACACAGATGAATGCAGACACACTTTCCTCTGGCCACCCAGTCAGACTAGAAGCCCAGTGCCTGCTTGGTGTCCCCTACCTAATTAGGGTGGTCTTGCGGGGTAGCAGCATGGGGGTGAAGTGCTAGGAGGGGAGAGAGCGCTGGATTAAAAGACCTCACTTAGAGGGTTGTCCCTCACCCCGCACCCTACCCATCGAGTGCCTGACGTGCCTAAGTTGATGGCCCCCCAACTCAGAGGATCACCAGACCTTGTGGGGGACCAGCTACAATGTCAGCTTCCCAGGCCACGGCCCCGGAGTGCCAGATGCTCCATCTGTGTCTGGGTTTGCAGCTGGGAAATGGTGCTTTCTTGAAGTCCCCGGCTGATTCCAACTGGCAGCCGACTCAAACTCTGAATTGAAAGACGTCACTTTAGTGGTTGTCCTGTCTTAGTTCAGGATTCCCCAGAGCATGTTCCATAGAACACTGGCTCAGTTCCATGGGGCATGAATAGGAATTCTGTAAAAAAAAAAAAAAAAAAATTGCCTAGGAAATTTTTAACAGAGACTGTTGAAGATTTTTTTTTCAAGTTTGGAAGCCGATGGGTTAGAGGAGTGATTCCTGCGGTGGCTACACATTAGAAACACCTGGGAAGCTTTCACAAATCCTACTGCCCAGGCAACCATTCCAGGTCCCCCTTAGGGGCAGGACTGAGACCTAAGTCACTTGTGATGCTCTCCAGGTGATTCTCACGTGGGGCCAGGGTGAGAGCCAACATGACATTAGACAAAGTTCAACTCACTTTTTAAATTGCAGGATGTCTCAGGGCTTTCAATACACAGTGAAATGTACAGTGTGAATCTCTAAAGAAGAGAAATAAACAGATAACCTTCTCAGTCCAGGCGTCAGGGGCACATGAGAGTGAGAGGAAGGCATAGCAGGAAAGGAGAGGTGTGCTGAGTATGGATAGAGCATGTATTGAGGAGGAACAGTGAAGGTGGGCAGTGTGAAATTTGGAGTCTGGTTGCATTTCTGAATTCAAAGGAGCATGGATATTTTTTAGACTGATTAGCGTATCAGGGATAATTTGGTCACTGGTAATGGTTCCAATACTTTCTAGGCTACACAGCATTTATTATGTATCACATGGATTATCTCGGCAGCGGCTCCCAACATACTGTGTGGGTCTGGAGATTGGGGCTGTTAGTTCCAGTCTATGGAGAGTGATGCTTTAAAGATACCAATCAGGTCGGGTGTGGTGGCTCACGCCTGTAATCCCAGTATTTTGAGAGGCTGAGTCAGGCAGATTGCTTGAGCCCAGGAGTTTGAGACCAGACTCTTGTGAGACCTTGTCTCTACAAAAAAAAAAAAAATTAGCTGGGCAAGGTGGTGTGTGCCTAGTCCCAGCTACTCAGAATACTGAGATGGAAGGATTGCCTGAGCCCAGGAGGTCAAGGCTGCCGTAAGCTGTGATTGTCATCATCATGCCACTGCTCAGGCGACAGAGTAAGACCCTAACTCAAAAAAAAAAAAAGGGCTCCTCACCCCAAAAGTCTGAACATGCTCTCTCATTGCAAACATAATCATTTAGAAATTAAAGTCATACAACCAACAGTAATGTAGTAAAATTAATTGAGTTGAATTTCCTCCTTAGATTTTTAGATTCAAAACTATAACTAGAAGTTTGAGCATTTCCTTTCTGCGTCCAGTCCATCTCTGTGTGTGCCCCAGTTTGGGGCCATACCTGATTTGGTCCTTGCCTTTCTCCAGCATCATCTTTTGCCATCTGACCCCACGCACGTGATGCTTGCACCCCATGGCTCCTATCTGAACTTCCAAGAGCAGCTGAGCCCACGCACTAGCTGTTCCCCACTGTGTGGAATACTCCTCCTGCTGCTTTTTTGCATGGCTGGCTTCTCCTTGTCACTCTTGTCTTATTTTCATCATCACCTCTTCAGATGGGCCTTCTAGGGCCACTCCATCTAAAGCTGCAGTCGCCCACTCTCTCTGACATTGCCCATTTTAGTTCTCGGAGTAGTACTCGTCACCACTGGAAATTTCCCGTGTTGGTTTGTTTATGGCTGGCCTCCTCTAGCAGAGAAGACCCGTGCCCACCACGGCGGAACAGTTCTGTAACGATTTGTGGGTAAACACACAGGCTGAGACTTGGAGAGGTTAGCACACGTGTCTAAGCCCGGCTGTCAGTTAATGGTATAGCTAGGATTCGAACCCCTAATGTACACCGTCCCAAGTTCAAGGTTCTTTGCATCATGTCAAGCTGTCTCTTGTCCTTTGGGCTCTGGTGAGAGCTGTTTGAGTGCAAACTCTGACAGTTTGAGCCTGAAATCTGTTATGATGTCAGATGACTATGGAATTCAAAAGAAAAAAAAAATGACTGGCATTTTACGCTCTGTTTCACAGCCAGCCGGTAATAGGAGTTTGGAAAAATTCCGGAGACGGAAATAATTCAGGCAGGCCCAGCCGCAAATTAGAAAAGTCTGTGGTCAGGAACCACAGTAGGTGAACACAGCCTGGAGAAATGCTTGCCTGGGTGTCATGATGAATCCCAGAATCCGAGAAAAGATGCCAGGGTAGATGTGTTTGTTGAAACAGGAAGGAAGTTCTTCCATCTCCTCTTCCATTTCTTGTGCAGTTTTGAAGTGTAACGTGAAGACCTCGTACTTAGGTAGAAATATTGGACATCTGCGTTTTTCTTTCCTCCTGGTGAACACCAGGTGCTGCCGGGAGCTGGGCTCAGATTATTTCTGTTAGCAGGTTTTGGAAATCCAACTGACTGGCCCTTCGCTGCCCCAAAGGTACCCAAGCTGTCTTCCTCAGGCTGGGGGAGAGAGAAGAAATAAGGCAGAAAAGGGGTAAATGCCCGAGGGCCTGTAACCTTTTGAAGAATAAATGATTCAGCTGTTTGGATGCCTAGCTGGGTATGTTTGTTAAGACCCCCATCACCTCCCGCATGATTTCTTCTCCTCCCAGGAGAACCCACTCGTGGTTGAACTGGAAACCACGTGGTAGCCTGGCACAGGCAGGTGTTCCCATCCTATTTTCACCCTCTTCAAGCAAAGCCTACTGCTTCCTCCTTCCCTCTCTGTTGAGCACAGATCCTCGATGATGGCTACACAGACCAAATTAAGAGCATCAGATTTGATACCTGAAGGCAAAGAAATTAGCAGTGGATTTTTTCCTGTCTGAATCTCCCTCTTCCACATCTGATCACTGAAACACTATTGAAGATACTCTGCTGTAAGGAAGTTCCTCATTCATTCATTCAACATGGATCCACTCATTTATGGTTGAAAGCATGGCCTTTGGAGTCAGACAGAACCACCACTGCCACCAACTGTCCTTGGGACCTGTCTTTGTGTCCTAGGGCGACAATATACCACAACCTGGTGGCTTAACATAGCAGACATTCATTTCCTCCTAGTTCTGGCTGCTAGACATCCAAAATAAGATGTCAGCCTCCCACTGACAGGAGGGCTTCGGTGAGCCACACTCCCTTGGAGGCTGTGGGGGAGAATCTTTACTCGCCTTTTCCATGTCTGGTGACTCCAGGTGTAGCTCGACTTGTGGCCTCATCACCCCCGTCTCTGCCTCCGTCTTCACATGGCCTCCTCCTTATCTGTCCTCTCCTCTTCTGCCTCTTAAAAGGACACTTGTTGTTGGATTTAGTGCTGGTCCCCTGGATAATCTCAAGATCTTTGATGATACCTCCAAAGTCCCTTAAATGGGGAGCCACCATTTGACCCACTAAGCAATCAATGATGTTAGCTATAAAATGGAGATGCCCGCACTGTATACTTCGTAGGGAGAATGTGTGGAAGGCCTTTTGGTGCCCGTGTTCAGAGCATGTACCATCTGTGGCAGATATTCCAGCTTGTTGAGCATCCTTCCTGAGCTAAGACATTGTGCTGGGTTCACACCGCATCTCCTGATGAGCTGAGTCCCATGCCTTTTCTGACATACTCTGCAAAGCCTGTGTTTCATTCCGGTGTGCACCTGAGGTCTGCCCAGCGATGTGAGTGCCCAGCAGCTCTGCAAAGCCCGGTTTTCCTACAGATGTGTGTAGTGACACACAGCCCTGCCAGTAAGGAAAAGTTGTGGAGAAAATTATAGAACATTCCTCAGTTCATTCCAAGACACCTTTCTGGTGACGTTTGGGACAGAGGAAACCAGTACCTGGCTATGAGAAGTCATGCTGGTCCTGCTTCCTGTCCCCCACCCACTCCTGGTCCACTCAGCTTAGCCATCATGGTCTTCTCTCAGTATTTGGAATTGACAAGGACACTTCTCACCACCGCACAGTAGGTGTTCCACAGAGGTCAGGGCCGTGAACATTCTGAGAGTGGTGGCATGTTGAAACCTAGAAACTTGGCAGCCAAGAAGTTGGCCTGATAGCGAGCTGGCAGTTGTGCCTGTTCCTGCGCTGCAGTTCCCTCGTGTGACCTTGGGCAGGACTGTACACCAAGGCTCAGACAGTCAACTAGAGATTGATTTCGAGCCGCTTTCCAGCTTTCAACAAAAACAGCAGACCTGCTTTAAAGTCTTTCCCAGAATCCCATTTTGTGTAACTTAGATGTCTGAGGAGGGCTCCTGTCCTCTGTCCTACCCCCAGGAGAGGCCAGAGGCTTCCCCAGGACTTTTTTTCAAGTGCCCGTCTTGCCCAGGTAGCAGATGGCCGGATAATTTAATGCAGGTTGCTGGAATTTAATTAAGAAACAAACACTTTGAGAATGCTTGTGCTCAGAGACAGATCTGAGGGTAGCAGGAGCAGGGTCATGAAGTTGCACAGCCCAGGGCAAACAGGGGGCACTGTTCACAGCAGAGCCCAGGGAAGGCTGCTGGGTAGAGCGAGCCCCGCATGGCCCTGTGCAGTGGCCCATCAGGGAGGGAGAGAGGTTTGTTCTGTGACCTTCCCCCCCACTTGTATCCCAGTCTCCAGGCACTGACCAGCTTGCAGGCACTGACTGGCTTGATCCAGACCAGTAGGGCACCCAGAACAAATCCAGACTCTTCCATGGCCTAAGAGTCTCTCCATGACCGGGCCCCTGCCTGCCTCTCCAGAGACTCCTAGCGCCAATTGATTCCTGTCTCTGGATGTTTGCACTTGCTGTTTGATCTGCTGAATTGTTCCCTATCCTCCACCCTCACCCCAGCACATCTCATTTGGGTCTCGGCTGAGATGCCACCTCCTCTGAGAGGACCACCTGGAGCATCCCAGCTGTGGCCACTCTCCCGTGGCTACTTAACCCTGTGTGCTTCGACTTCTCACCTATGAAATAATGGTACCTTCCCACATGGGTTGGCTGTTAGGATTGAATGAGTTAATATAGGAAGAATGCTTAGACTGGGGTCACCAGAGGTACTCGATAAATGTTAGTTGTTTTTGTCACCACCCTCATCTTTAATTTCAGCCCAGACCTGCTAACCTTGACTTGAGGCTGCAGAGAAAACTGTTTGCCTACCTATGGCAAGAACAATAGTTAGGTGAAAGGAAAGACATTCCTGGCAGAGGGTGCAGCACAAGTAAAGGCAAGGTACAGCACTGTGAGTTGGGAAAGCCCAGGCGGAGTGATATGAACAAAGTATAATGTTTGAGGAATGAGGAGGAGATGAGGGTGGCATCATAGAAGACCCCGAAGGTCAAGTTGAGAGGTTGGCAATGGGGAACCAGTGAAGAGTCTTCAGCAGATTGGGAAGATGGCCCTGTACTGTCTTCCCCATTTGAGGATCAAACCCAAGGCAAAGGTCCTCTTTACTCCACCGAAAGTGCTCACACAGGGACCCCAGTTTGCCAGTCTAGTGGGGGCACTTCAGGTGATGTCCTTCTTGATGTTTCCGATGAGTTGGCCACTCCATCCCTCCTACACTCTTCTGCATTCTTGGCTTCCCTGGCCTGTTACTAGACCTTCTGGGAGGCAGTGCACTGTGCCCAAAGAGTCCTGGCTTCGTCCTGGGCTGGAATCACAGTTGCGTCACTGCCTTAGTGACGGGACTCAGGTTCCCCAACCTCTCACCCTCTCTGTACCCTGGGGATTACAAGCCCCACCGGAGTACTGACTTTAAGCATGAAGAGCTCACTATCCATCCCACTGCTTCCTTCCACCCTCTTCCATTTCTCATCCTGCCCCCTGAATGTGTGTTTTCCAAGGGTGCTGCCTGAGCCAGTCCTGTTCAGGTGACAGGAGCCTTGGTTCCAACTTTCTCTTCTCTCTTCTACCAACTCTCCCAGCTGTTGTAAAAGAGAAGAGAGGTTTTAGAGCTCCTTTCCTAGAGGAAGTCTCTGGAAGGATTATTGTCTAAGGTTTACTCTGAGCTTTTTTTTTTTCCCACGTACATCTCTCAATGTGCTGAGTCTGTTGAGAAAAATTTTGTCTCCGAGAAAAGGTGCAAGAATAGGCAAGAAGCACAGTCCTACTGAGAGGCTTTCTAATTAGCTGCATTCATGGATTGATTTTTTTCTCTTCCTGTTTAAACGTAGCATCTCTGTAGTTTTAGAGAAAGTTGCCACTTTCTCCAAACCTCATGGGGAAAAAGAAAAAGAGAACTCTGTGGCCCAGTGCGGGGGAGGAAAGGGACTTCCTTTAAATACCTGCAGCACCGGGACTTCTCTGCTGGGACCTTTCACAGCAGAGATGGATGGCGAGTACTAACCAGATAATGTATTGGTGCCAGAAGGGAGTGACCCCTCTGTGCCTCTTTAATGAAGTGAAAGAGAATCTGCTTAGACTTTCTCAGAATTTAAGGCAAAGAAAAAACGCCAGCAAAGTTCTTCTGCTGAAGAGAGGACATTAAAAAGTGCTGGAATGCTGGAGAAAAAGGGACTGTGGATTTGTAGGCCTACCACTGACTCGGTCAAAAGGCTATATAAGCCACTTTTGTTGTTGTTGTTAGTCAGGGTCTCACTCGGTCACCCAGGCTGGAGGTCAGTGACACGGTCATGGCCTACCCCAGCCTCGACCTCCTGGGCTTCAAGTGATCCTTCCACCTTGGCTTCTCGAGTCGCTGGGCCTATAGGCACACACTATCACACCGGCTAATTTCTAAATAAATTTTTTGTAGAGATGAAGTCTGATTGGTCTTGAACTCCTGGGCTCAAGCAATCCTCTCGCCTTGGCCTCTGTAAGTGCTAGGATTAAAGGTGTACGCCACTGCACCTAACCTAAGCCACCTTTTGACAAGGGCACACCTTTTTCTTCTTCTGTGGGACCCCAGTAAATAGAAATAGAAGTTGAGCTGCTCAGTCAAAGCAGGGAAGTTGCCTCAGACCCCTCCATCCCAAGCCCCCCAGTTCAGCCCTAAGGTGAGCTATGCCCTGAAGACCATGGATCTCTCCTGGATCTCTTCTGAGCACCCACTGTGTGCCAGGCACTGTTCTGGGCACCGAGCTACCACAGTGAACAAGACAGAGGCCTTAGAAGACTTACACTTCAGTGGGGAAGACAAAGCAATACACAAAGAAAGAATATATTCCCTGTAGTATAACATCAGGTAGTAGAGTATGCTGCAGGGAAAAGTGAGACAAGGAGGTGGCAGGGTTTGGGTGCTGTTTTCAAGAGATGGTCAAGGAAGGACCTCGAGGAGGTGAAATTTGAGCAAAGGGGGAGCTGGGAGAATATTGGGGGAAAGGGCTCGAGGCTGAGGAAGGAGCAGGTGCACCAGTCTAGCATGGGAATATACATGACACAAGCAAGGCCAGTGTGGCTGGGGCTGAGTGAGCAGGGACGAAAGCAACGGGAGCCAAGCTAGCTCTGTAGGACCCCACAGGCCACAATGAGGCCCTGCAGCTGCAGACGGCTCTGGGTTTTCCCTAGAGTCGGATGGGAGCCCACTTTGATTGAATGGTCCTGGCAGAAGAGTGTTGTGGTTTGAATCATGCTTTCTTTCTTTCTTTCTTTTTTAAGTGAGAAAGCAGGATTTATTGGGAGGACAGAAAAGCTCCCACAGTGAGAAGGGATCTAAGGGGGTTGGTCGAGTCAAGCTTTTGAAGGACCCTCCTGCTTGCTGGCTAAGTGGAGACCAGATCTTAGTGAGATAGGAAGGAGACAGTGAGACCCGGGAGGGGACTTCCACAGTGGCTTAGATGAGAGATGTTGGTGACTTGCCCTCTTGATGAGAAATTGGTAAGGTTTGGGATCTGGTTTGCAGGTAGGGGCAGGAAGATCTGCTGATAGATTGACTGAGGAGGTAACGTCTTACACCTCTTTTGTGCAAAGCACTGTACTAGGATGTATTCATTAGTACTCTTGCTTATGAGAGCAGAAACCCAACTCAGACTGTCTCCTATAGCTGAACAGTCCAGCCATACATGGGTTTCAGGCATTGTTGGTTCCAGGAGTGCAAACGATATCTTCGGGATTCAGCGACTCCTTTCTCACACCTTAGCTTGGCTTCACTCTTCACGTGTAGCCCCCAGCAGCCCCAGGTTTCCACGAGCCTCACAGAGAGCAAGTGCCACAGGAAGACAATATTTCTTCCTTAACCGTTTCAAAAAAGTGGATGCATCACCCACCTTAAGTCCTCTGCCCATCCTTGACCCAATCACTCTGTCCAAGGAAATAGAATACATAGATTGGCCAAGCCTTGCCATGTGCCCCATCTGGAATCAGGAGTAGTGGCACGGGGAGCAGTGTCCCCTCCTCCCCAAATTGTGCATCAGTAGGAGTGGGGAAAATGGATGCTGTGTAAGCAAAAGTAACTGATTTCCACTCCCTGGGCGTAATAAGAAACATTTTTAAAAATGAGAATTTCTGCCTTCTCTTTTCCTCTTGTGTCACAAAGTATGCATTCTTGGAGACAGAAAATGTAATTGTAGCAAAGAGTGCTACAGTGCACTCGCTACCAGTTTCAGAGTGGTTCCCCACACAGTTACCCAGCTGCAAAACATGATATCTCCACAAAGAAAAGGAACTTGAACCTGAAAGGCTGACAGTCACATGTCCTCTAGCCACCTGATGAGCCCAGAGAGAACAGTCAGGAATACAGTGTTTCTTCCATTCGGTTGGGAGAGAACCCTGAAGCCAGCTCTAATGTGAGAAGGACAGAGTCATTATAGCAGCGGTGTGGGGTGTTATGGTGTGTGCATCGAGGTGGGAGGCAGTTGGTGAGAAAAAGCAGGGGAACATTGCAGAGGGCCAGATTTGGAGCCGGGGATGCCTAATGACCTTGGACGTCAGGTTTTCTGTTTAAAAGGATAGCTGAATCACATTGAATTATTCAGACAGAAGTCCAGCGACAACCTGATACTGCTCCAAGCCTGTCCCTCAGCAGCCTGGGCTGTTTGGCCTTGAGAAGGCAAGCTGGACTCATTTAAAGAAACATTCGGAGAAGATGTTGTTTTTGCTTCATTAAAATAACACTTCGTCCATCGCCTCTCCGGCTTCCAATGACACCGGATTACTTCCCCAAGCCAATTTCTTTGGGTAGTTTTGCTCTCGACTGGGTTTTGTTTGCCTCTGGGGCGGATTTATTCTTGCCAGTTAAGAAGGTCCCCAAAGCCCCAGATTTGCCCATGAAATTGTTAACTTGCATCTTCCTACCCACCGTGGCACCATAAGCTGGGCCATGTGATATAGGAGGACTCTGCTAGTGCCATTACCTTGAGATGCCAGAGTGGCCACTTAAGTGGTGTAAAGCAACAGTTCAGACTCTCCACCCCGGGGGGACGTCTCCCTGGTTACCTTATCTGTGGCTGCTTCGTCCTGGAGACCCTGGAGTCTCATTCAGGCTCAGCCCATCTCCAGTGCATCCTGGGGAATTTTAAGTGTTTACGTGGAAAACGGCATCCTCCTGCCTCGCTCTTCTCCCCCCCCCAACCCCCACTCGTTGCAGGTGAACATGGAGATGGCAGAATTGCCACCTTGTGTTGCATTCAGGCCCATATTCCTTCTCCCATGGACATGCTGAGTGGATTTAGTGTGGGGAGTGGAGTCCAAGCTACAGGGAGAGAATTTAAAAGGCTGCCGGGGTTTGTGGTGAGCCCGAGGCTTTGGAATCAGCCAAGGATGGGTTCGAGTCCCAGCTTTGCCACTTAAGAGCCGTGCGGCTTTGGGTATGTGGTTTAATTGCTCTGAGTCTTCATTTTCCTGGCTGTACAATGAGAACCACATGCACTTCAGGAGGCGACTGTAGGAATACATGAAGCAAGATTCATAAACCCTCTCTTTGGCCCGGACTTCTCCCCTGACCCAGACCTATGCACCACCCGACTGCTGCTGGAGCGTCCACCTGGGGGACCCCCAGAACCCTAGGACAGAGTACCTCATCCCTGTGTTGCCACTGCCCAGCTGGCTCCTCCCAACACTCACCGGAGACTCCTACATATCTGTGACTTTCACATGTGAGGTGGGCAGGCCCAGCCAATTCTCCCTCTGTGTCCCACAGCTCCTGCCTCAGCCTGGCCATATCACCACCCAGTAGCTGCCTGTCTGGTCTCCCCGCTCAAGTGGTCCACACTGAAGATGAACATCTTAACTTCAGATCTGAGACTGAAATCCCACCTGTAATCCCAGCACTTTGGGAGGCTGAAGCAAGAGGATTGCTTGAGCTCAAGAGTTCGAGACCAACCTAGGTAACAGTGAGACTTTGCCTCTACCAAAAAAAAAAAAAAAAAAAAAAAAATTTAAAAGTTAGCCAGACGTGGTGGAATGTGCCTAACATTCCAGCTACTCAGGAGGTTGAGGAGGAAAGATCACCTGAGCCCAGGAAGTCGAGGCTGTGATCATACCACTGTACTCCAACTTGGGCAACAGAATGAGACCATGACTCTAAAAAATAAATAAATAAATAAAAATTATTTATTTTTATAAATACAGGTGGCTCAGCCTGTAATCCCGCGCCTTTGCAAGGCTGAGGTGAGTGGATTGCCTGAGCC
>NW_007256048.1:370090-396649 GCF_000164805.1 Carlito syrichta
AACAGAGATCTGAACCAAAGAAGCGTATCGTGTGTAAATGCAGAACAAGAATGATTCAGGCAGAGGATACAGCAAACATAAAGGCCAAGAGGCAAGAGAGAGCTTAACATATTCAAGGAATAATAAGAAAGACAACAGACTGGAAGGGGGAGAGTGATGGGAGGTGAAGGATGATAATAGTAACAACAATAACAGTATTAATAACTTGAACCCTTGTTCAGGCTTAGGTGATTTGTACTCACTATCTCCACAAGCTCTACAAGGAGGGGCTTATAGTTCCTATTTTACAAACGTCCCATCTTACAGTTGAGAAATTAAGATTCAGGAAATCAAAGGAACTTGCCCAAGATGACACAGCCAACATGGGCCTGCAGGGTCAGAACTTGGGCCCAGCAGATGGCTCCAGAGCTTATTCACGATGGCTGCCCCATCCTGCCCTCACCAGGAAGGCACTCACCTGTGTATCCAGCTTTGTGCTTGGCAGAGGGATGTGTATCCAGCTTTGTGCTTGGCTGAGGCGGAAGGATCACCGGAGTCCAGCAGGTCGAGGCTGCGGTGGCCGGGAGCGGCCACTGCACTCCAGTCTGGGTGACAGAGTGAGACTCCGACTCAAAAAAAAAAAGAAAGAAAAAGATAAAACAAAATCCAGATCTGGTCATCTCATACCTTTGGTTGCCCACCATGGCTTCCACAACCTGAGCACGAAGTCCCAAAGCTCTTAACTGGGTGGCCCTGCCCCTCCCAAACTTCATCTTGCAACACTCTGTATCCCTCCACCCCACCAAAACCACCTCCTCCCCCAGGAGTGCTATCCCTCTCTGCCTCCTGGCTTGCACACACACCCCCTTGTTTTTCAAGATCAGCTCAAGAATCACCTCCTCTGTTATCCAGCTATTAAAAGGAATGAAGTATACTGATACCCACTATAATGTGGGTGAACCTCAAAAACTATGCCCGTGAAAGAAGCCAGACACAAAATGTCCCGTATCATCTGGTTCCATTTCCAAAAGAACCAGAACAAGCCATCCATAGAGACTGAAAGCCTCCCAAGGTGCTGGGATTACAGGTGGGATTTCAGTCTCAGATCTGGAGTTAAGAAAATATCTAGAACAAGCCATCCATAGAGACTGAAAGCTGATGGGTGGTGGCCAGGGACTAGGGGAAGGGAGGAGTGGGAGTGACTACTTAATGGGTACAGAGTTTCTTTTGGGGTGATGAACATGCTCTGGAACTAGATAGAGGTAAGAGTTGTACAAAACTGAATATACCAAATGCCACCAGATCATTCACTTTAAAAAGGAAATATTTTGTGATGTTTCACCTCAATTAAACACACAAACCCAAAGAGTTGCTCCATGTGTAAAGACGTTCCTGAACCACCCAGGTGAAATAGACCCCTCTTCTCCTGGCGATCCCCTTTCCCACATACATGTACCAGCCAGGTATCATCAGCTCGCCCCCCAGGACTTCACTACACACATGTATTTCCATGTCTGTGCCCCAGCAGCCTGTGGCTTCCTAGGGCTCCTTCCTCTGCAACCAGCACTGGGCCACGCACGCATGATGCTCCCTCTACCCTTGTCTTCCTGGGAGGTTGCCACCTGTCAGGACTTCATGCTCTGGAGAAGGGAGAGGCCCCCTGCCTGGCTAGGTCAGACGGTCCGCTGCAGCTTCGTGAGACCAGGAGCAGCCTTCTGCGGGGCTTTTCTGCTGCAGCAGAAGGCATTTGCATTTTTGCAGGGTTTCCCAGCCTCCTCCCACCCCCAATGAGGGGGAGTCACAGAGCTCTGGCCTAGTTGCATAAATGCTGGCATCTCCTTTTCGACTCCTCTCCTGGGTGTTTCCTTTCTATTTACTATTCTCTCCAGTTTTGTGCCATCAGCACTTCACAGCGGTGCTGTGTCCCCCTCCTTCTTGGAGCAGTTTAGAATGATTAAGTTCAAGTCGTGGCCCGGTGGCCCCATTGTGTCTAGGCAGGCCGAAGGTAGACGAATGGGGGGTGGGCGACTCCAGGCCTGCAGTGGTGGCTGTGAGCCTATGGTGAGTCAGCATGGAGGCCAGCAGGGCCACCCTCCGCATCCCTGATGGGACACAGCCAGGAACTCAAGGGTCAACTCCAGAGCTAGGAGCAAGGCGCTGCTGGCCTCTCTTCCTGCTTGCCCCACCAGATTCCTCTCCCCTTCCTTTCCGGAGTCACCTGGCGGCTTCCAGATGTTGTCCCTGCAGCACCTTGGCTGAGTCTCTTGTGCATCTTGACGAGGCTGGCTTTGCTTGTGAGCTCACTGGCACGCCCTGGCCTTGCTGAGGGTCAGGCTGTGAAAAAGGCAGCCATCCTGGAGCAGGAGGGTTGGCGCTGACTTGGCACCAGTGGGCAAGAGAGCCTGCAATTCAGCCTCGCCTTCTCTCCTCTGCCACCATCTGCTCAATGGCCCAGACCAGAAACCCACCCAGGTCTCTACCACTCCCCGCCCCCTCCTCACCCGCCTCTACAGCGTCTTGGGGGTTCTGTCCTCTTAACTCCTCTCTCATCTATCTCCTCCCTCACACCAGGCTCTGAGTTCGCCATCACCTGTGACCTGGCAGTAGCCCCCTTACTCTCCTGCTTTTTTTCTCAGTTTCATCCATTCTCCCCTCCACCCTCAGAGCCATTGTCTTAGTTGTCCTGTTGCTACTGTATCAGATTACCACAAACCTTGTGGCTCAGAGTAACACAAACGTATTCTCTCTCAGTCATGGAGGTCAGAAGTCTGAAATGAGATTTCCCAGGCTAAAGTCAAGGTGTTGGCAGTGCGGTTCCTTTTGGAGGCCTATTCCTTGCCTCTTCCAGCTTCTAGAAACTGCCAGCATTCTCTGACTGGTGGCTGCATCGCTCCATCCCTGTTCTGTCATCACATTGCTTTCTCTTTGACCCCCGACCCTCTTGTGTCCCTCTCCTAAGGATGCTTGTGATTACATTGGGCCTACCTGGGTAACCCAGGACAGTCTTCTCATCTTGAGATCCTGAATTTAATCACATTTGCAGTCTCTTTTGCCATGTGTGATGACACTGATTCCAGAGATTAGGATGTAGGCGTCCTTGGGAGGCCGTTACTCAGCCTGATATAACCATCTTCCTAAAATACGCACCACCTCTCTCTCTAGAAATCTGAGCTGGCTCTCAGTGGCTGATAGATCAAGTCTGATTCTGACAGTCAAATGGATGGTGTGCCCACCATTGTGCATTTGTTATAGTGTGTGAGGTGGTACTGGACAGTGTGATCCCTGGATACTGATCATGTAAAAACTCGGGGGCCATTTCAGGGGCTTTGCTGGCATGTTCCCGGCATGTGAGAGCCTTTGCCCACAAGTCAGAATCCTCCAGAATAGACTTAACTCCCTTGCCTTCCTGGTCTTCACTTCATCTCATGTGTCCCAGGTCCAGCCACAGCAAACCCCTCCCAAAACCCAACTCCTCCCTCTGATCTCTGCTGCATCTCACAGAGTATCTGGCACACAGCAGTCTGTAGGTGTTCAGTAGATGCTTGTTGAATGGCTGGATGGAGGATGGCAGAAATGGACACATATATGAATAGTGTAAGGAAGACCTGCTTACCTGGCTAAGCCCTGAAATGGCTCCCAAATTTTTACACAATCGGCATCCAGGGCTCACATGGCCAGCACCACCTCACACTCCATAAGAGATGCTGTCAATGTCCCCCCATGCCCTGGGCCATCTCTGAGTCCTGCAGACAGCCTGCATACGCCTCTGTGTCTGCCCGGCTCGGGTGTCGTAGGGCCACTGGAGTGTTTCTGACATGTGTTTGTGCTCTTTCCGGTAATTCTTGTAAATGTATCAGGGTTTGTGTGCCTGGATGAATAGAAGGTGAAGCCTATTAGACCCAGCTGGGGGGGCTATGATTCTTCAGTGACAAAATGTCTCATTCAGTTTGATTTCTGTTCTTGTTAAATGCTGACCTGTGTGTAGCAAAACACAAAGGAAAATGCTCATTCCATTCCATAAGCAGCTTGGCTTAGTTACCTCCACACTCCCAGGAGGTCTGGTGCATACTAGGTTCTTTAAAAAGTCAACTCAAAGAACTTCAAACTGACTTTTTGGGGGGCAGCGTGTATGTAAATCAGGTCCAGGGACCAGACATTCATGCTTGTATTATGTGCCCCCACCCATTTCTTCTTCCCAATTGTAGCCAGGGGATACTGAGGGTAGAAAGCCTTAGAGATCGGGGTCACTCAGAGGCTTTAGAAGACTGATAGAATAGAAAGTGAAGGAAAGAGGGATTTGGCTCATGAGCTGATTTTATGTAAAGACCCACTAGTACATTTTTACCTCTTTGAGTCACCATAAAACTATTGAGTCCTCAATGACCCAGGCCCGTCAACTCCTTAGAAGAAATTAACCTTCCTTCTCTCCCGTAGGAATGCCCTGGCATTCCTTAAGTCTTCCTTGGGGACCTACTATGCGTTTAAAGCTGGTTCTCAGTGTGCCAAACGTAGCAGATCTGAACCCTGTTCTCATCTGGCAAGTATTTATGGCAGGGTGAGCACCTAGCTTCATGGCTGGGACAGAGAGGTGTCCAAGAAGAGTTGTTGACTGGATGAATGGATGGGAGTGGACTCGGATCCAGGCACTGGGCCAGCGAACAGCAGTACAACTCAAGAACAAAGGACTGTGTTTCTTTAAGTGTGTACTGCGGGGTCCCTGCATCAGAATCCCTCAGGGAAGTTGCTAAAATGTAAATTCCTGGGCTCTACCCAGATTTTCTGAATCAGAATCTCTGCGGGAGAGGCCTGGTGATGTGCATTTATAACACACTACCCCCAGAGGTTCCAGTGCTTGCTTCCGTTTGAGACCTGCGCTCTAGGTGATTATTCTTAATGAGATTGTGTTGTGAGAAGCCTCCCTGTCCACCGCCCACTCATTAGCAATCACACCTATTTTCCTGCCTCCTCTTCCTGGCAGAGCAGGGTTGACACATTCAACACAAGAAGAGCAAGAGGGAGGAGGCAAGGGGCTTGGTTGGAGGCAGCTCCTAATGGATTTATCCAGATCATGAAGATGAGTTATAATTAGAAAGTGTAATTACCCAAACAGCTGCTGGGAAAATAGTAGAGCATGCTGTTTGGCTTTCCAGCAAGACCTTGCAAAGCCTGGAAGACAAGATGGCCCTGGGAAAGGATAGAACAACTGAGGCAGGGGCAGCCCTCATGGGGAGGGAAGGGGATTTGTCAAGCGCCCTGCCGCATGCCGCTCTGGCTGTGTCATGTGTGTTCTCTTCCCTGAATCCTCACAACAGCCTTCAGCAGGGTAGGGCCTCATCTTAGGCTGGATTTCTCTCAGAAGCAGACCCTAAGCAAACATTTAAGCATTAGAAATGTGAATCCAGGCCGGGCTCCGTGGCTCAGCTGGTAATCCCAACACTTTGAGAGGCTGAGGTGAGTGGTTTGCCTGAGCCCGCGGATTCAAGACCCACCCGGGCAACTTGGTGAGACCTTGTCTCTACAATAAATCAAAAATTAGTCGGGCATGGTAGCGTGCACCTGTAGTTCCGGCTACTTGAAAGGCTGAGGAGGAAGGATCGCTGAAGCCCAGCAGGTCGAGGCTGCGGTGGCCGGGAGTGTGCCACTGCACTCCAGTCTGAACGACAGAGTGAGACTCCAACTCCAAAAAAAAAGAAAAGAAAAGAAATGTGAATCTGAGGGAGTGGCAGAGGAGTGGAGAGCCAGGAAGGGGAAGATAACCAATAAAGAGGTGCTGCAAACCAAATGTCTTAGTTCATTTGGGCTGTTATAACAAAGTACCGCAGACCTGGTGGCCTATAAGCAACAAACTTATGTCTCACAGTTCTGGAGGCTGGACATCTGAGATCAGGGTGCCAGCAGGGTTGGGTTCTCTTCTAGGTTGCAGACTATCAACTTCTTGTTCTATCCTCACATGGCAGAAAGGCGCTAAAGAGCTCTCCAGGGTTTCTTTTATAAGGGCACTAATCCCATTCATAAGGGATCTACCCTGATGACCTCATCACCTCCTAATAACCTCCATCTCCTAATACCATCCAACCGGGGTTAGGATTTCAACATATGGATTTGGGGGACAGGCATTCAGTCCATAACACCACCTACCACCATGGGTGACTAGAGCTTATTCCCATTAGGGAAATGGGTAACCAGTGTAGAACACATCTCAAGAGTTATCCCACCTGTGGGGCAAGACAGCTGGGGTATGTATACACCAGCTTCCCTCGGTCTTTGCTGAAGGCTGCTCCCAGCAGGGCACTTCCAGCTGGTCACACAGAGTGGGCTCCAGAGGCACAAGGAAACACACAGGAAAAGATATGTGTGTGCTGGTGTTTGGAAGTCAACTGGCACACACCAGAGTATACGTCAGGCACATGGGCGCACTTCCGCAGTGTCTGCTGCAGTCCTCCTGTGAACTCTTCCTGTGAGTCCTTGAGGGATGACCCTTCTCCTGTTCATCCTGACATCTATAGCACCCACCACATTCCAAGGTGCTCCATCCAGATAGTTAAAGCAAACTGAAGAGACAGATGCTGACTATAATTTAGCACCCAAGAACGAAATTTGTGTTAAGAATAAAGACTGTCTTTTTTTGTAAAATGATTTATGTTCCTCCAGGTATATTCCTAGGAGAGGGATTGCTAGATCGTCAGTTTTCCATTATTTTAGGAGTCACCACACTGTTTTCCATAGGGGTTGAATTAATGTGTACCCCCACCCACAGTGTAAAAGCGTTCCCTTTTCTCCTCACCCGTACCAGCATCTTTTGTTCTTTGATTTATTAATGACGGTCATCCTTACTAGAGTTAGGTGCTATCTCATTGTAGTTTTGATTTACATTTCTCTGATAATTCACAATAGCAAAAACATGGGTCCAACTCTACTGCCCACTGAAAGCAGACTGGATAAAAAAACATGGTACTTATAAACAATGGAATATTACGCAGCCATAAAGAAGAACAAAAGCATGGACTTTGCAGCAAATTGGATAGTATTGGAGACCATCCTACCTAGTGATCTATCACAGACACAAAGAACTGAATACCTCATGCTGTCATTCATAAGTGGGACCTGAATATGAATCACATTAGCACAAGGGAGAGAGTGGCAGTTACGGAGCACTGCCAGGGGAGAAGGGGGAGCATATAACAACACAGAGAGTACCTGGTCCACTCCCACAGGGAGTGAGGGCCATTTGGAGGCTGACACTTCACCTGCATGCAGCCTACCTGTGTAGTTAACTCTTACTTGTACCCCACAGCTCTATAATAAAATTTAAAAGAGAAAAGAAAAGAATAAAGGCTGGGGGAGAGGCATGGAGGAGACAATGATTAATTCTTCCTCAGACAGTAGCCTCTGAAGTGGCCAGTTGACTCTTGAGTATGACCAGCACCATTCTGAGGAGGCCACCATGTCCCTCAGTGGCCTGGCTCTAGTTTCGGAGCAATTCTGTGCTTAGATGAGGTTTCTTTTTGAAACTATGAACTTCAACAGTGATACAAAAACAAACGAAAGCCAGTTGGTCGTGCAGAATATTAATTAAACACGTGTGCCTCTGAATTCTTTTCCAGTTGTCGCTGTGCATGGGCACGTGTTTTTATGGGACTATGATCTGTGCACACCAGCCATTTCTCCGGAGGTGTACACGGACACTGAGCACACATGTCCCCAGGCCCTGACTTTAACCCCCATGCTCAGAGACGCCCCCCTGTGGCTTCACCGGGTTAGGGAAGCAATGTGAGTGGGAACACTTGTGCACCTGGCCTTCTCTCCTCCGCTCCCCAGTCACTCTCTGTGGCTTCAAGGTTTTTATTTCTTTGACCGTACTTAACACACTTTGAAATAATCTTAATTCATCACCTACTTGTTTATAGCTGGCTCCTCTGCTCCGGAATGGCAATACCAAAAGTATTTCTCAAAATTGTTAAATAAACAAGTGCGCAGTCCACGAGCACTTGTTTCCCTGCACCTGCCAACAAGGAGTTTTCATGATTCTTCCTAAGGGATGGGACAGGGGAAAGTTTACTGGCTCATTTCTTCATTCTGCCTTGTCCAGCATCTATCTCCTGAACTAGACACAGGGCCTGGCATGCAGTAGGTGCTCAGCAAATAGTTGTTGAATGAATGAATACAAATGTAAGGGGGTCATTAATTTTCCTTCATGCTGATATTGCTTGCTTAGCCGGTCTCTTCTGTAGAAGCATCTGGGAGGCTGCCGACTTTCCTTGTTTTAAATGGTGGCGCCTTGTACAGGATACTTTGTTCTTCCTGGATTGCTTCCTCAGGATGTAATTCCTAAAGTGAAATTCGCCCTGCTCTGTCCAGTAGACTTTCTGTATGGGTGGAAATGTTCTATATCTGTGCTGTCCAGTACAGCTGCTGTTAGCCCTGTGTGGCTAGTAAATACTTGAAATGGGGCAAGTGCACTTAGGTTTTTTAAAACAATTTTGATGAATTTAAATTTATATAGCCACGTGTGACCAGTGTTTGTTATATTGGACAGTGCAGATACAGACTGTTGAAAACTCTTTCTCTGCATTTCCAGGGCATCCTCCTGGAAAATGGACCCACCAGCACAGTTCACATGTACTTGTTTCCCTGCACCTGCCAACAAGGAGTTTTCATGATTCTTCCTAAGGAGTGGGAACAGGGAAAAGTTTACTGGCTCATTTCTTCATTCTGGAAACATCTACTGAATACTCTTTGGAGGATCAGATGTGGTGCTAGGAGGGAATATTCAGGAATGACAGACAGCCCCTGGCCTCAAGCAGCTTGATGACTAATCATTGTGTTCCTTCTGAGGATAACGTGACAGATGCTAAAGGAGGCCTAGTCAACTGACTGCTGGGGAGGGAGTGACAAGCTGGACTTGAGTAGCTGAGTGAACTCTGAAATTTTGTTCTTTATACCACTAGTGTGGCCACATGGTCAAATAAGTATTTGGAGCCACTTCTGGGGGGGAGATAAGCCGTTGGGAGATTAGTTGCCATACTGGAATTTCTGGAACATTCTAAGGATGTGAGGATTTCATGTGGCAACATATACAAGACCGTGAGTGACTCAGAGCACCAGGAAGCTTATTCCGCCTGCCACACTCTGCCAGATCTGACAGTTGGGGCCTCAAGGAATTTGGTCCTAATGGGTACAATATCCAGGTTTTGAGGTTGTTTGTTTCTCTATATCTATATTTTCCCAGCGTGTAATGGGACTTCTCCTAGTTCTGCTTGTTAGCACACAACTGAGCACCTAGCACATGATTGGTGCTTTATACATCTTTGTGGAACACATACCCCCAAATATATACAAGTATTATATTTCAACCAAAAAGTATGTAAAATAAATAAAACATTGCTAGAGTGTAGCATGCAGGAAAATGATACCAGTTTGGAATTTTAGGAATAAATGAGTTTTATGAGGACAGAAAAACATGGTAGCAGTGTTACAGCCCCCAGCCTAATATTTCAGAACCTGGAATGATAATTTAATAAAATTTGCATTTTACTGATACATTTTAAAAAATCTTTGTGGGATGATTGCTAGAAGAAGGGAAGGAATGAATGATGAGCTATCTGACTGATCCCGGGTAGCTCCAGGCCTTCACGGAGAAGATCTGTGGTATTTGATATTTTAGAGGTTCCTGGTCCCATTTGAGAGTCTGATGAATCTGTGGACATTTTCTCTCTGCAAAATTCCCGAGTGCTCAGTTGTGCAGAATTTTGCCTGTGATTTCAAGGGTGGAAAAGTCATCCTTGAACTCCCAGGAGTGCATTCTTCTTGAGAAAGCCTAGGCTGGAGTTGACGTGAAGCTCCTCAGGTTAATGTCCTCTGATGATGTGTATTAGTTTCCTGTGACTGATGTACCGCATTACCACAGACTGTATAGTTTAAAATGACAGAAATGTCTTCCCCACAGTTCTGGAGGCCAGAGGTTTAAAGTCAAGGTGTCAGCAGGCCAGCACTCACCCACTCTGGGGGTTCTGGGGGAAAGTTAGTTCTTTGCCTCCTCCAACTTCTGAGCCTGCTGGCATTTCTCTAGTTTCTGCCTCTGTGGTCACGTTGCCTCTTCCTCTTTGTCTAATCTCCCTCTGCTTTTCTCTTACAAAGACACTTGTCTTTGGATTTGGGGCCCACCTGAATAATCCTGCGATTCCTCATCTTAAGATCCTTAATTACATCTGCAAAGACCCTTCTCTCAGAATAAGGTAATATTCACAGGTTCTAGGAATTGGGATATGGACATATTTTGGGGGGATGTGCACTGTTCAACCTATTACAGTGGGAATGGGGGGGTTCTTTGCCTTTTCTTGACTTTGACTCATCTCTAAACAACCTTGACCTTGATCAGAGCTGCTAAGTCCAAACAACAGGGACTGATTTGCATTTTACCTGTCTCTTCTGACCCAATTTCGTCTTTCCTGAGGATATTGTCTAAATGGGGAGACCATTCGAAAGCAACCTAGGGACCCTGAGCCAGCTCCAGATAAGCTCTAAGATGATACAGCCAGGCCCAAGGTACAGAGTCACTTCTGGGTCCCTGGTTCCACCCTAGGCTACAGTCACACCCTCTAGGTGATATTCTTTTCTGGAAACAAGAAGAAGGATTGAGTGAGGAGGGGCATCTCACAAGTCATCCTTTTTTTCATGCAGAGGCAAACAGGGGAGGAGATCTTTTGTAAGCCATACTACTGAGGAAGGACTATCAAGTCATGCCTTTTTAGGCCACAAAAACAAGCCTGCCTTTCAAAAATGGTCTTCTGTCAACTCTGCAGAGCCTTGCAGGGTGGAATCTTCGAGGCGGGGTGTGGTGTTTAACTCCAGTGGAGCTGTGTATGAATACAGCAGTGCGCGTCCCTTGCCTGCCCCGCTGCTTTTGTAGCCTCTCAGAGCCTGTGAACTGCAACTTCGAGAGGTGGTGGAATCTTCTTTACATGCTCGATGCCTTCCAGAGACACATCTTCCGACAGATAAAAGGCATCCACCACCTGAAAGCACCCTCTCTTCCTCTTCTTACCATTTCTATGGTTGCCTTCAATCCCCTCCTTGAATTCTTGGAGCCGTTCAGTTTAGTGTCCCAAAGTTCCCACGGACGATGAGACACAAGCACACATTAGCACTTGGTCCTTTTTTAATGATGACCTGATGGAAAAATAAATTCACGCATCAGAAGGCTGCAGCCTCTTGCCTCTCAAAGGGCAGTTGCTCCAGGTGAGATAATTTGGAATGCCAAGCAATCACATGGCCATTCAAAAAAAATTATTTCTTAGTATCTGTTTAGCTGAAGAAAACACTCCTGCTTGTGTCAATATCAGGCAATTAGTAAATGGTAATGTGTTGTGCAAACATAAGGCATCGACTGTTTTATTTTATGATTGTGGTTGTTTACAGCCATGGAAATGTGGCTAACATTTGTCTCTTGAAGAACAAACAGTTTGTTTCTTGAACATAAAGACAGTCACGCAAACACATGAAGTGCTAATAATAATTGTGCATCTTCAATGGTGCTGCTATAACTCACAGATAGCAGCACTTCAATTGTCTGCTTTTTCTTCTTCTTCCTGGGTTTAACCTTAGCCGTACATGCCTAGTGTAATGACAAGGTTGGCCTCCTGGGTTTGACAGGAGCTGGGTCTGAACTTTAGCTCTGGAAATTTTCAGAATGTGGAGGAAGCACTCAGCCTAATTACCCCTCATTTCTTGACTCGTCCTCTTGCTCCAAGAGAGGCGTCTGCAGGTCAGAAATCTCGCTTCTACCTGGCTCTCGCTTGCTGTCTGGAATCCTCAAGCCACACATTCCCTCTGATGCACCCAGTGGATGCCTGAGCCCGTCGGTGTGGCGGGTCCCCGTGGGCCTTGAGTACCACACAGGTGGACTGAGACACCATGCACTGGCCTCGCTTATCTTCCTCCGCTGCCTCACCCCAGTCTCTCCAGGCCCAGCACAGACGCCTCCTTTTTCCCATCCCACTTTGACCTTTGTGGTTCATCCATACACAGTAACCAGAATGAGCCATTTATTTGTTTGTTCGTTTGTTTGTATGTTTGTTTTTTGAGTTGGAGTCTCACTCTGTCGCCCAGACTGGAGTGCAGTGGCCACTCCCGGCCACCGCAGCCTCGACCTGCTGGGCTCCGGCCATCCTTCCGCCTCAGCCTTCTGAGTAGCTGGAATTACAGGCATGCACTACCATGCCCGGCTGATTTTTTGATTTATTGTAGAGATGAGGTCTCGCCAAGTTGCCCGGGCAGGTCTCGAACCCACAGGCTCAGGCAATCCACTCACCTCAGCCTCCCAAGGTGTGGGATTACAGGCTGAGCCACCGAGAGCCCAACTTGTTTGTTTTTTATTAACTGCTTTATCGAGGTATGATTGACATAAAAAACTGCACCTATTTAATATATATATCTTTATGCGTAGACATCATCAAGGCTATCAACACGTCCATTCCCTCCCCACATTTCCTGCCACCCCTTTCATCATCATCATCGTTATTATTATGGGTTTATTATGGGTTATTTTTATAGGTTTTTTGCATACTTAAAAATTGCTAACTGTATGGGCTTTGAAAATGTCAACCTGCCGGTATTAATTCCCAGTGGCCTTACTCATCAGTGGCTCCCCATTGTGCCTAGAATGAAATATAAATGCCTTCAGATGACTGATTTGATGACCTGATATTTAGCTGGTATTCATCAGCAGGACTATATGGGCTGTTAGTATTCTTGTCTGGTTCATTACCTGGGAACCTGTCTCCCCATCTCTTCACAATCCAGCAGCGAAGGGTTAACCCTCGGCACATGTGGGACTGGGTCCCTTCAGTGCTGTGGTCTCCATCATCTAACCGTTTCCCCCTCCAGGTTGGCAACCCCCCTGCAGCACTCTGGCCTTTCAGCTCTCTGCACACTCCAGTCCCGTGCTGACTTTGCAGGGCATTCACCCGTGCTGTTTTTTTTCCTGCCTGGAAAGTTCTAACCTTCAAGTCCTTCTCAAGGCTGGCATTTGTCATCCCTCCTGCCTCTATTTGGCTGTTGCCTCCTCAGAGAAGCCCCCTAACACTGCCTTTTAGTTAGGGTCCCGCTTTTATTCTCTTCATTTCATTCCTAGAAGTTAACCCAGCCTTGATTATTGTGTTTGTTTACATGTTTTTATATAAACCCTTCCCCACGAGCATGCATGTCCCACCACACCCAGAACTGTGTCTGCAGTGTTTCCCTTTTAACTCCCCCACTGCCTAACACGGTCCTGGGAACCTACGTGTGGCATGGCAGTTATCTGCAAGTGAAAGAAGGAAAAAAGGGAGACAGGGAAAGGAAAAAGTGACACCTGTGTGACAATAAAGACAATAGCCACTTGAGTGAATGCCCAAGCCCAGGGCACAACACACAGAGTCTCCTCTAAACTCTCAGGAGAACATGAGCGAGTCTGTAGCATTTCTCCCATTTTGCAGATGAGGAACATTAAGCTCCAGCTGGAAGTGACTTGCTCAAATCCCACCGCTGGGCAGTGTAGGTTTGATCCCGAGTCATCCTGGCGCTGGCCAAGACAGGTCCAGCCTCAGCTGGGTGGGGATGGTAAGCCAGTGATTCTCAAAACCTTGAGATAACCTCTACATGAAACGCAGAATTCTGATTTCACCCCTATAGTTCTGATTTTAGTAATTCTGGGATAGAGTCCTGGAATCGATGTTAGTTTTTTTGTTTGTTTTAAAATGTCCATGGTCTACACGCTGAGGACCTCTTTTGTTTTCTTATTCTTGCATTTCTGGGGCCTAGCACAGGGTGCATCGCTGGTACTCGGCAAACGTGAGCTAAATGGGTAAATAAATGAGACAGTGAAGAAATCAGTGTTCTTATTTTGATTTTTTTTTTCAGTTAAGCAAGAGATTTTCAAAGTAATTTGAGTCCTGTTAAGAATTTAATAGAGTGTTGGCTGGAATCATGTTCCTCCTTTCTGGGCTGTAACCTAGTTTGTGTCTGGAAAGTAGTGAAAACTAGATTTCATCTCCTTTTGTGCTTTTAGAAGCCAACTCCTTTTTTGGTGTGCTCGTTTCATTGTATACTGCAAAACGTGGAGGATTGGTGTTTGGGGATAATATGTATTTACCTAATATCTTAACATCTGATGGTTTTTCTTCACCAGGCTCCAAAGTTTTCAGGAAATGGAGTAAATAAAGAGGTTTGTGGGGTTTTTTCCTTCTGTTTTTTCTTTCCTTCTTTTCCTTCCAACTAGTAATGGTTCCAGGGTAGGTGGTGAGGGACCCCTGAAAAGCTTAAAACATGTAAATCCTGTTAGATAATTGTGCTTTCTGTGGCCTGGGAGGACTCTTAAATAAGGCACTTGGGGGTGGGGGAGGGTGGAGGACCTGGCCTGCTTACTGCACTGGGGTGTTCTCTCTTGGATTTAGTCTGCTCCATTCCCAGGGCAGCTGTCTTAGCTTGTTCAGATGCTGTCACAAAATACCATTAACTGGGTGTCTTATAAACATTAGAAACTTATATCTCACAGTTGTTGAACTTCAAAGTCCAAAATCATGGTACTGGCAGATTCATGTCTAGTGAGGACCGACTTCCTGGCACATAAGGGAGGCTTCTTACTGGTCCTTTCATGCCGGAAGGGGCAAGGGGTCTCTCTCAGTCTTTTTGTATAAGGGCACTAATCCCACTCATGAGTGCTCCACCCTCATGACATAATCACCTCCCAAAGGCTCCACCTCCTAATACCATTGCTTGGGGGTTAGGATTTCTACATGTGAATTTTAGGGGAACATAACAATTATGTGATGCCGTGTTCTTTCGAAAATCTGCAAGGGAATGGGATGCATTTGGTCCGAAGGAGCTGCAGGAAATGCAATGGCACAGCTTGTTTTTTTAAGTTTTTCGAGAGCAAAAGGGAAACTGGAGCCGATGGAGAGCAGCGATTTCTTGACTACAGGCAGGGCTGGGCTGCCCCCAAACTGCCTACCACAGAGGACTGGGCGGTTGAGAAGACCAACACTGGAGGAGTCAACCAGAAAAGCGTGTGGCTGGAAGGACACGCCACTCATTCATTCATTCATTCATTCACTCAGCAACTAGTTGTGTTTTGCCCATGGCTGAGTCTCAGCGCCCAGAAAGGGAAATAGCCACGAACAGAACCAAGTACCTGCTATCGTGGAGCATATATTCTCGTGAGGGAAGCAGAAAATAAACTGCAAAATATGCTGGGTGGTGATAAGTTCAACAGAGAGAAAACACAAGAATGGGGGAGGCAAAGAGTTGCTGGGGCTGGGGGGATGTGGTTGTTTTAATAAGGCTGTGAGGAAAGATTTCACGTCGAGCCAGTACCTGGTCAGGGTAGGCTTCCTGGGAAGTGATTCTCATGGAGCTGTATTTGGAATCAGCATCTGGGGAAGGGAAGGGAAGGAAAAGGGGGTAGACAGAGAAGCAAGTCATGCTGCAGTCACTGTGAAAACTCAGCTTATCCTTTGGGACATTTGGAAGGTCGTTGACCCTCCAGCACTATCCCTGACCCTTATACACCTGCATCCACCACTCACTGGATGCGGGCTGCCCTGGAAGCCAGCATGTCCTCGGGTGAGGGGACCCACTCCAGCGGGGGCAGTCCCTGGGGGTAGCTGACAGCTAAGGCCCGTTGGGTAGCACAGACAGCAGCTGGAGAGGAACATGCTGTATTTTGAAGGTGGGCCTTGGTAGAGCGTGACAGTGTCCAGAGAGCTAGCCAGGTAGGTTTCTGGAGGAAGAACATTTCGGGCAGAGAGAATAACAGGTGCAAAGGCCTGGAGGTAGGCATGGGGCAGGTGTGTTTGAAGAACAGCAAGGAAATCAGCGTGGCTGGAGCAGAGTAAATAGGGGAAGGGGAGCGAGGCAGTCAGAAAGGTTTTGCATGGGGCCTTTGGCCCTCAAAGAGCTTTGGCTTTTCTCTGAGTGCTGTGTTGGGAATAGGCTGTAGACTGGCAGCATTTAAGGCCCAAAAGGTCTACATTCATAATTCAAGCCATGGTCTGTGGGGATAGGTCCAGGATGGGGTGATGGAGACCCCAGCAGTGCAGGAAGCACAGCAGAGGAAGTCTGGTGGGCACCCTGGATGGCTAGATCTGGGTTCCTGCCCTTGGAAAGGACTGACTTCTCACATCACTGTGAAACTTGGGTGCTCCACTGGGAGCTGAGATAGACTCAGGAAAAAAGCCAAGTCCTGAGCCCTTGCCTCACAGGCAGAGCCATCCAGGTGGGGCAGGGACAGAATCCAGAGAGGAACCCGGAGCCTCAGCCTCAAGTCTCTGGACCTGGAAGGGACTTAACTCCCACCCTGCAACCCTGGCTACAGGAGAGTGGGTAGTGTGGTCAGCCGAAGTCGGCTTGACTCAGGACCTGGGGGAGGTGGGATGGGGTCTGTGGGAGCCGGGAGACTACGGGGAGGTCAGGGTCCTACAGAGAGCAGCTGGGACTGCAGAGTGACATGAGGTTTCCTTTTTCACTTCCGACAGCACATCTGAGGTTCTCAGCTTTCTAGACTGCACACTGGGATGTAAGTCAGAATCAGGCTACATGGAGAAAGCGTGGTGGAAAAAAAGCCACAGTCTATTGGCTACCTAATACGTGTGATCAGCGAGTACCTGGATCCGTTTTAACTCCGTAACCAGCACCTGACTGTGCTCGAGGGCCAGTCCAGTGACTAATACAGACCAGACACTGAAAAAGATTTGTTGAATCCGTGAATGAGTGAGCAAATGGACAGAACACCTTCCAAGGTGGACATTACTGTTTCCATTTTACTTATGGCAAAACTGAGGTCAAGAGAAGCTAGGTAACACGACATAGAAATCACACAGTCATAAGGGAAGTGGAGTCCCAACCCTGTGAGTATTTGAGACGAAATGCACAATGTCTTCTAGACCTGTGCTCATTTATGTACCCCCAAATGTTTGATGAATTAATGAGTAGACCTCAAAAATAGGCTGTCAGCCTTTTGGGGAGAGTGGGAGATCGTATCACTGCTGTGGGCATGAAGAGAGGGATTTGTTTCCAAAGGATCCTCTGCGAGGTGCTGAGAGTGGGGATGAGAGGGAACACAGTCCCTCGCAGGCTGGGAGAGCAGGAGGACCTCGGAGTGCCCCCAGGGAGAGGGAAGAGGCTGGTCGGGAGAGCGTCATGCAGAGCCATCCGAGGCAGGGCCACGGCCTGGGAGACCAGCGTTGCTAACCACTTCGCCTCTGATCTCGGCTCTGTCCCCAGCCTGGGCAGTCATCTCCCTTCAATTAGCTCCAGCGCTGCTGCGAATTGCACAGCTGAGACTCTGGTCTCCATCCAGATTTTCCTCAGTGACTGACAGCAGCTTGTCATCGTGTGTGAAGTCCCACCCCGCTGGCTCTGGCCGTCATTCCATATTCATTTGCTCCCTCAGCAAAACCTCTGTCTCAAGGTACTGAGCGGGGCCCTGAGTATTCAAAGATGTAAATAATAAGACAGTCTCCTGCCCTCAAGCAACTTAAAATCTATGGCTTATTCGTTTATTTAGGTATTCACCGGGAAGCGTTTATTGCAGTGGACCAGGCACACTGTATCAGGCGTTGAGGGCATGAAGATGAATGATGCAGAAATAGTGCCCTCAAGAAACACATAAATTAGTATTTATTCACTCGTTTATTTTTTATTTTTATTGTTTGTTTGAGTTGGAGTCTCACTCTGTCACCCAGGCTAGAGTGCAGTGGCACACTCACGGCCACCACAGCCTCCACCTATTGGGCTTAGGCAATCCTTCCGCCTCACCCTTCCAAGTAGCTGGAACTATAGGTGTGTGCTAGCCTGCCTGGCTTATTTTTTGACTTACTGTAGAGACAAGGTCTCACCAAGTTGCCCAGGCTGTTCTCAAGCCCCTGGGCTCAGGCAATTCTCTTGCCTCGGCCTCCCAAAGTGCTGGGATTACAGGCTGAGGCACTACACCCAGCCATATTCACTGGCTTATTAAGCAGCTATTGAGCACCTACTGTGAGCCAGGCTCAGGAGTGAGTGCTCAGAGACACCTGAAATGCACAAAGAACATTTACAAGAGGAGGATAGCTCAGGCTGTCTCAGAGAAGGGAATGTTTTGAAAGTTTCAACAGGGACGCATGGGTGGTTTGTTTGCTTTCTGTTGCTGCTGTAGCAAATTATCACAAATTTAGTGGTTCAAAAATAACACAAGTTTATTATATTACAGTTCTGGGGGTCAGAAGCCAGTAAGTGTCAGTAGGACTGTGTTTCTTCTGGAAGCTTAGGGGAGAGTCTACTTCCTTGCCTTTTCCAGTTTCTAGGGGACACATGCATTCCTTGGCTTGTAGCCCCTTTCTCCATTTTTAGAACCAGTAGTATAGCACAGTGGTTTCCAACCTTTTTGGCATCAGGGACCAGTTTTGTGGAAGACAATGTTTCCATGGACAGGGGTGGGGAGAAGTGGGGGCTGTAGAGTGAATCTTCACTGCTAATGTTGATCTGTATTTGCAGCTGTTCCCCAGCACTAGTATCACCACCCCAGCTCCACCTCTGATCATCAGGCATTAGAGTCTCATAAGGAGCACACATTCTAGATCCCCGCATAGACAGTTCACAATAAGGTTTGTAGTCTTACGAGAATCTAATGCCACTGCTGATAGGACAGAGGTGGAGCTCAGACGATCATGTGAGCAGCGGGGAGTGGCTGCAAATGCAGATAAAGCTTTGCTCACTCACCGCTGCTAACTTCCTGCTGTGTAACCTGGTTCCTAACAGTTACCAGTCTGTGACCCGAGGAACCCCTCTCTCTCCCTCTCCCTTTCTTCTCTGCTTCTGTCACCCTATCTCCTCTGTCTCTGATTCTCTTGCTTCCCTCTTAGAAGATCCTTGTATTTCCACTGGCCCACCCAGATAATCTAGGATAATCTCTCCATCTCAAGGTCCTTAACTTGATCACATCTACAAACACCTTCTGCCCTATAAGGTCACACGTTCTCAGGTTCTGGGGATTAGGGTGTAGCATCTTTGTGGACTGTTATTCTGTCTGCCTTGGTGGGAAGGCATCAGGCAGGAGACACTGCTTTAGGAAAGACATTGTAAACATGGCACTGATGGCAGAGGAAGAAGACCCAGAGCCTCCTGGGCCTCCTCCTAGGTGAGACATGCTTTAGGCTCCCGGATAGGGGCAGCTGGGAATTAGTCTAGGTAGAAAGGTCTGGGTAGAGCAAAGCCAGTGAGCTTGCTCTGAAGCTACCATGTTGGATAACGGGCACACTGTCTTTACTTGAATGGCATGTTTATTTGTTGTGGTTTGTTGTATGGGGAGGGATGGTTTGCAGACTGGGAGGGCCTAACTCCATGCAGATTGGGAGGAGGACCAGGCACCTCTTTGGGCAGATTTTTTAGATCACAGAGACTGGAAATCCAGTGTGCCCTACAGTCTGAACACCAGTGAGCATTTGTTGGGAAGTCAGACAACACCACCCTGAAGGACCAGGGTAACCTTCTCCCTTGTCTTCCACATTGGGTCGGGTGCAAACCTCAGGTGACCGAAAGGAGGTCAGAGCAACCCCTGAGTCTGTCCTGGCATCACCAGAGCTTTAGCCCAGGCCCCAGCAGCCTCTGTATCCATCCCCAGGGTAGCTGAAGCCAACAAAGTCCTTAATCCCAGAGAAAAGAATCCTCAAAATGGAGTGTCCAGTGGGCACAGGATGGACTCAGATTCTGAGGATTGTGCCCAGATCTCAGTTGTCTGGCTGGCACAGCATGTGGCCCTGAGTAAGTGACTTTACCTCTTTGGACCTCAGTTCCCTCACCTGGAAAGTGTGGGTAATAACTTCCATTCTGGGGGACGGGTGGAAAGATTGAATGATGTGTAATGTATTTAAAAGTACCTTCCGAAGAAGAGCTATGTAGATAATTTTTTAAAGGGTGGGATTTTCAAAAGGATATTCTAATTTCTTGAAAGCTAGCCATCAGCCAGACTGGGAGGGCTGGCTCAGCCTCTAATCCCGCTCTTTGGGAGGCTGAGGTGAGTGGATTGCCTGAGCCCGCGGGTTCGAGACCCGCCTGGGCAACTTGGCGAGAACTCATCTCTACAATAAATCAAAAAATTAGCCGGGCATGGTAGCACACGCCTGTAGTTCCAGCTACTTGGAAGGCTGAGGCGGAAGGATCACCGGAGCCCAGCAAGTCGAGGCTGCAGTGGCCAGGAGCGGCCACTGCACTCCAGTCTGGGTGACAGAGTGAGACTCCAACTCAAAAAAAAAAGAAGAAAGCTAGCCATTCACTCAGGATCTCTTGGCCCCTCTCAGTTAACCAGGACATTCTTCCCAGGCAGTATTTTCCAGAACATTGTGGGGGGACGGAGTATGGGGTTCCAGGCATTTGCTCCCTGGTGCAGAAGAGCAGGAGACTGCCATTAGGGTGATTTTTCAGACCTCTGAGCCCTGCCTGGTTTTTCATGTTGGTGGTTACCTGAGAACCCAGGTCTGCCAAACCCGCACCCCAAGGTGGGGGCTGGGAGTGGGGGTGGTAAGAGAGTAAAGCATGTCCTCACCTGCAACTGGGATGTTTCTGGCAGCCTTGCCACATTTGAAATTCAAATAGCTGCAGCGCTCCACAGTGCTGTATTCGTTTTTGAAATTACCAGGTAGAAGGGCTGACGCCAGACTCGCAGGTCAACCCATGTAATGGTTTCCCCCACGTGAATGATGGAGCTCAGTCCTGCTTTGCTGAGAGAGTAATCAGAGGCACCAGGACTGGCCTTTTCATGAACACCTCCTGCAAGCTAAAAATGGGGTTTTGAAATTGCTTAGTGAGGCCACGAGGGCTTGAGCTTAAACCTCTCACCCACCTCAAGGTGGCCCCTGCAGTGTTGGCCTGAGAGGGTCCCCGGAGCCTGTGCTTGGCCCTACACTCAGATTGTTTTGCTATTCTTTCAAATATTTTGCAAGAGTTGCACAGGCGCTACACGGAGGAAAGTGTAAACTAAAGACTTTTCCATAATTGTCTTAACTGAACTCAGAGCAACCCAGTGAAGGTAAGTTCTATAATCCTTGGTGATGAGAAGAGTGAGGCCTATGTGGGAGCGGGAATCAGACTGATGTGAGTTGGAAATCACCTCCCAAATCAGGCTCCATCACTTAAGATTGTGCAAAATACAGATCCTCTCAGCTTTGGCTTATTCACCTGCAAAAGTGAGGCCCTTTTACTGACCTTCGGGGATGCCCCAAGGAGCAAGTGAATTGAGGCGTGTGACTACGGTGGGTACTCCAGGAGCCGCAGCTGTATGATTGTTGGATTTACCAGAGTCTCACACCCCATGGGGACTTTGGTGAAACCCTTGCCTTTGACCCCCAATTCTATGCTCTGCCCCCAGAGGGCGCCATTCAGAGTCTGAGCTCTCAAACTGACACCTGCCACTGAAATTGACACCTAGAAAGAAAGGAGACTGCTCCCAAATAAACAAGACAAGAACAAAAATAATTTGAACCTAAAGCAAAACTCTAAACCAAGCCCAAGGCATGGTGTGCAAAGCATCCACCATCAGCTACATCCATGAAAAGCGCCTGAGCCCGGCCAGAACCTGCATTTTTGTTCATTGTGGGGTTCAGGACAAGTTCTTGAATGAATGAATGTCCCAAAGCAGCATCTGGAAAAGCATGGGGAAAGCCACCATAAAACACAGGCCCCTTGCTGAGAATAGGTAGGAGGAAGCATAGAAGGCAGGTTTGGCAGGAACCAGGTGACTGGGGCCCCCTTGTGTGGCCACTTGCCAGTTGTGGGACCTTGGGTGAGGCAGCTATGTGTCTGGGCCCTTAGGCTTACCATCTGTACAACCGCAGCCCTGAGGCAGGCTTCACTATGAGCTTTTAGACTTGCTGTCCAGGAAGCCTGAGCTCCAGGGTGTGTGGGTGACTGCTCTGCTTTGCAGATGGGATTTCGCCTGTCCACGTGGCAGGTCTGTTTCCTAAGTGCGTGGACAGGCTGGGCATGCTCTATTGAAACAGAATTCCCCAAATCTGAACTGGTCATGTCAGCACTGTGTCCCCAGATGGCACCTGGGACAAGTAACAAAAGGACATCTGAAAATGTAGGACTGTAAGGCGCAGGGACTCTTCCTCTGCTTCTTGTTTTACTGTCTGAAACTTCTTTCATGGCCCAGGATGCTCTGAGCTCTGGAGGTGGGGGAGGGGGGTGGGGGGTGCCTTCAGCTTTGGAATCTCTCCAAGTACCATATTGCATTGGCCATGGAGCATAATAGCATCACTCATCGCCTAATGTGTGTAACCTTAGCCATATCGCTTAATTTTTCATTTTTGCATCCAAAAACGGGTAATGAAGTATTCACTTCTGAAGGAAAGACATGAGGCTTAACTGAGATTGTGAGGTTAGCACAGTGCCTGGTAGGCAGTAGGTGCTCAATAAATGCAGTGCTGTTAATCAATTTTTGCTGTCCAGATAATCAATGTGTGGTTGCTGGAACTCTGAGTTATGAACAGTCCACAGGGAGTGGTTGGAAATGACTTGAGATAGTTCCTGGTGGTCACTTGTCTCTGATCTCCCTTATTCTTATGATTTCTTTCTCCCTTTTTAATTAACTTTTTTTTCTACCACTTTCTTCTCTTCCCATAATAGGATGGAAGGAAAGTCTAATTCTGTCTCTGGGTTAAGATATTGAAAGGGCAAAGGCAAAGCTTTCCCTATACTCTCGGAAGTTTCCCTGAAAAATCAACTCGCAAAAGGCAGATTAATTGGAGTAAAGGCAATTAATCTGGAACATGGTGGGGAGAGGCTGATAAAAATAGTGAAGGAATTCAAGGTGTGACAACAGGTCACCAGACTAAGCACTGGGACTCTGCACTGTGCAGCTGGCATGTCTTCATGGTTTATTTGATCATAGTTTTATGTGACATGGAGTCTTCAGAATGAAGACCAACCCCCAATAGGATACAGAAGCTTTTCTGCCATCCTGAGGTTTCAACAAGACTGGGCTCTTGGGTCCTGGCAAATCAGGTTATGGAAGCCAGGAGAAGAGGAATTCTGTTGGGGGCAATACATGATGACCAGAGAGAATTCAGTGGACTTGAAGAACCTGCAGTGGCCTCAGGCAATCTGTTGGGCCTAGAATGGTTTGTGACAAAAGTCTGGGTGTGTTGACAGACTTCAGTCTTCCTTCCTGCGGTATGGGTTCAGTTAATAGAAAGTCAGGGAAGGGAGCAGAGACCATTATTTTCTTCTTCAGCAGATCGAGACTCAAGGCAGGTAAGGGAACTTCAGGCTGTGCTTTGGAGGAGGCAGAGGCTGAGAGACAGGAAGAAAAATAGTTTTCTCTTTGGTTTGTCTTGTCTTTATGTAGACAGGGGAAGAGTGTCTTCGGCATCTGTTGATCTCCAAGGGCCTTCAATGCAAAATGCTCATAATAGTAGGGAGCCACGTTTTAGGGTGGAGTTCTCTGTGCTCTCTCAGTATGTATTATTTTTTTAAGCATGTGGATATTTCTGAAGATTCTCAGGTCAAGAAATTCAGCATTAGAAATGGTGCTTTTTGTGGCACGGATGGGCTCTGAGCCACGACCCGGTGATATGCTGCAACCAGCGTGCACGGCACGTTTTGCTTTGATAGATTTGAAAGAAGTGACATTAAAGAGAGAAGAATATGGCACCATGGAGGATGGATTTTCTTACTTTCTCTCACTCGTGACTTAATCTGAGATGAGATTGGTTTGCTCTGATAGCTCTTTCCACCCTCGCTCTTGCAAAACGCGAGGTGGGAACCTCATTGCTTTTTCGACTGGATGCTGTGACTCTGAAGGTGAATCTGTTTAGAGAACATGGAAAGCAGGCTTGTCTGAGATGCCCCGTCACCCTCTGCCACCCCGTGCAGTGCCGAGCCCTCCCGGGGGATGCATGTCATGAACAGATATGCCCCCAGGGTTAATAAATATCTTTGCCTGGGCTCCTGTAATTCATCCTGTGCACAGCCACCAGAACAAGCTGGCAAAAGCAGAGCACGTCTCGCTTAAAATTCTCCAGATGTGCCCCACTGCTCTCACAGTAAAGTCTGGGCCCCTTAGCATGGTGGACAAAGCCTTCGCCATCTGACCCCACCTGCCTCCCCAACTATGTCCCTTGGTGTCTGTCCGCCCTCCCGGTGCTCCTCCCAGACAGCCAAATGCCCATGCCCGTCCTTACCTCTCTTCTGTATCCCCTCTGCTGAGATGGTCCCCCTCTTTGTTTAACTCCTGTTTGCCCTTAGAGACATGTTGGAGAATAACAACAGTAACAATACTATAAAAATAGTGACAGGTGGTGAGTGTTTACTGCATGCCAGCCCCTGAGCTAAGCACATTGGATACACTCACACCTACGTGATGTTCACGACCAGCCTGGGAGGGAAGCACCGCCATTATTAACCCATTCTGGATCCTCCATTTTGATAAAGATGTACCTCTTTTGAGCTCCTGGAGTGTGTCTAGACCAGACCATAATTGCTGGTTTACTCCTCTGCCTCTCACTCTAGGCTGTGAGCTCATTCATTCATTCAGCCAACAGTTACTGAGCACAGACTATGTGCCAGGCACTGTGTTTGGTGCCAGAGGTTAGAATGATCCTGGCAGATGAAAAGGTTTCTGCCCTCACAGCGCAGAGATAGTCTCCAGGGGTAAACCATGGAGAGGGAGATTCTTTTTTTTTTTTTTTTTTTCAGTTGGAGTCTCACTTCATTGCCCAGGCTGGAGTACAGTGGCATGTTCACAGTCACCCCAGTGTTGACCTGCTGGACTCCAGCAATCCTTTTACCTCAGCCTTCCAAGTAGCTGGAACTACAGGCGCATACTACTACACCCAGCTAATCTTTTATTTATGTAGAGATGAGATCTCACCAAGTTGCCCGGGCTGTTCTCAAACACGTAGGCTCAGACAATACACTCGCCTCAGCCTCCTAAAGTGCTGGGATTACAGACTGAGTCACCGAGCCTGGCTGGGAGATTCTTCAAAATTTAAAAAGCCACATCAATAAAATAATCACAAATGGTGATAAGTGGTGGATAAAAACAAAACAAAACATGATACAGATGATGAGCCTTTAGACAGGGCAGTCAGTGAAGGCCTCTCTGAAGCTGTGATGTTTCTAGTAAAGACTGAAGCTAGGGAAAGGAAATGGGCCAGCTATGGGAACAGCAGAGGGAAAGAGATCCAGGACTAGGCGATAGCATGTGCAAGAACCCCGAGGCAGGAAAAAGCTTGCTGTACTCAAGGAACCCAGAGGAAGCCAGGCTGGCTGGATCATCAGGAGTCAGGGAGAGCAGCATAAGGTGAGGTCAGGGACCAGCTCCCAAAGC
Source organism: Carlito syrichta (assembly GCF_000164805.1). Classification (NCBI taxonomy): domain Eukaryota; kingdom Metazoa; phylum Chordata; class Mammalia; order Primates; family Tarsiidae; genus Carlito; species Carlito syrichta. The sequence continues at coordinate 395,409 of NW_007256048.1, forward strand.
TTGAAGTCAAGGTGAGGGCAGCAGGAAGTGATGAGAAGGTGCTATGGATTCAATGTTTATGTCCCACCCCCTCCGATTCATATACTGAAATTCTTAAATCACCCAAGGTGGTGGTTTGAAAAGGTGGAGCCTCTGGGGGGTGATTATGTTGTGAGGGCAGTGCCCTCATGATGGGGACTAGTTTCCCCAAGAGACCCAGCCTGTCTCTTCCACCCTGGGAGGACACAGCAAGATGGCGCCATCTATGAACCAGGAAACGAGCCCTCCCCAGACTCCACATCTGCCAGCGCCTTGATCTTGCACTCTTCAGCCTCCAGAACTGTGAGAAGCAATTGTCTGTTGTTTATCAGCCACTTGGTTTATGGTATTTTGTTATAGCCCTAATGGACTAAGACAGGGAACTGTAAACAAGGGAGTAATATGATCTAATTTACATTTTAATTCCTCTGGGAAACCCGAGAATGAGTGGGAAGGGGCCAGAGAAGATGTGGGGAGAGCCGTCAAGAGTCTGTCGGAGGCCCCAGACCGGAAGGGTGGGTGGCCTGGAAGGGGGGAGGGTACCAGTGAAGATATGAGAAAAATGCACAGATGGGAACTAAATGTTGGAGGTTGAACCTACAGGACTTGCCGCTACTCTGCACATAAGGGTGAGGGATGATGCCTGGGTTTCCTGCTGGAGGGACTGGGACCATGGTGACCCTGTTCACTGAGTGCAAGATGTCCAGGGATGGGAAGGAGGGAGCCAGTTTAAGGGGAGGTCAAGAGTGCAACTGGAGTCTGCAGACTTCTTGAAGGTAAAGACCTTGTTTTAATTATTAGATATACCCCCAGCACTTGGCCCTTGCTGGGCACACTGTAGGTGCTCAATAAATGCTTGGTTAATGAATACCTACCCACATGTACCCAATCAAAGGGGGATGCAGCTTTAGTCCCTGCTAATGCAGCTCTTACCTGGGGATTCTCATAGGATCCACACAAAAACCCCAGGCAGGACAGTCTCCCTGACCCACAGGGCCCCATGGAAAATAGTGATAAAAATAGTGAAGGAGCCGGGCTCGGTGGTTCAGCCTGTAATCCCGCGCCTTTGGGAGGCTGAGGTGAGTGGATTGCCTGAGCCCGCGGGTTCGAAACCCGCCTGGGCAGCAAGACCTCATCTCTACAATAAATCAAAAAATCAGCCGGATGTGGTAGCGCATGCCTGTAATTCCGGCTACTCGGAAAGCTGAGGCAGAAGGATCGCC